>NW_008705586.1:469726-470087 GCF_000186865.1 Aureococcus anophagefferens
CATCGAGCGCGAGAAGGCGCGCATCACCACCTCCTACCGCCCCGCCGCCGCCGCGGGGCTCCTCGGGCCGGCCGCGGGAGCCGCCGAGGTCGTAGGTCTTGGAGCTGTAGGACGGGTCGTCGTACGCGCTCGGCCGGGGCCCGCTGCGGCCGTCGGACGACGTCCACGTGCGCGTGAGGTCGTTGATGGTGATGCCCTGGAGGCCGAGCTCGGAGCGGATGTCGTCGGCGGCGCGGTAGTCCTTGGCGATGCGCGCCTTCTCGCGCTCGATGAGCTTCTCGCCTGGGCAGGAAAAGGGTGCGAAATTCCCAACTTCAAAGGCTCCTATCTCGGTCGTTTTCCGCTCGTTTCGGCTGATTTT
>NW_008705586.1:470137-504034 GCF_000186865.1 Aureococcus anophagefferens
AGCGACGTTGAATCACCCTTTTGCTGCCCCGCTTCTTGCGGATGACACCGTCGCTCGGCCCGGAGGGCCCGCCGCGGCCGCCGCCGCCGCCGCGGTCGTAGTCGCGGCCGCCGCCGCCGCGGTCGTAGTCGCGGCCGCCGCCGCGGTCGTAGTCGCGGCGGTCGTCGCGGCGGTCGTCGCGGTAGCCGCCGCCGCGGTCGTAGCCGCCGCCGCCGCCGCCGCCGCGGCGGTCGTCGCGGTAGTCGTCGCGGTAGCCGCCGCCGCCGCCGCCGTAGCCGCCGCCGCCGCCGCCGCCGTAGTGGCCGCCGCCGCCGCCGCCGTTGCCGTAGCCGCCGAACTCGCGGTAGCCGCCGCCGCCGCCGCCGCCGCCGCCGCCGCCGGTTCCGGATTCGCGGTCGAAGCGGACGACCAAGGGCCGGCCCTCGAGCGACCGGTTGTTCCAGCGGTCGATGGAGTTCTCCGCCGCCGACGGCTCGGAGAACTCGACGATGCCGAAGCCCCGGCTCCGGCCCGTGGCCTGGTCGGCCTTGACGATGCAGTCGGTGATGCGCCCAAAGGACGCGAAGTGGTCCCGGAGCTGGTCCGTCGTCATCGTGTAGGGCAGGTTGCCCACGTAGAGGCGGCTCGCGCCGTTGAAGGGCCGCCGGTGCAGGTTGCCCGGCGCGACGTCGCGGGACCCGTCCATGGGGTAGCCGCGGTCGCCGCCGCCGCGGCGGTCGTCGCGGTAGCTGTCGTCAGATTCGTCGCTGTAGCGGCGCTTCTTCTTCTTCTTCTTGCGCCGGTCGCGCGACTCGTCGCTGTCGCTGTCGTAGGACTTCTTCTTCTTCGACTTCTTCCGCCGGCGGTCCCGGTCCTCGCTCTCGCTGTCGCTGCCGCGGTCGGCCTTCTTCTTTTTCGACTTCTTGCGGTCGCGGTCCCGGTCCTCGTCGTCGCTCTCGTCGTCGTCGCCGTAGGACTTCTTCCGCTCGCGCTTCTCGTCCTCCTCGCTCTCGTCGTCGCTGCGGGCCATGGTGCACGCGGCGGCGGCGGTGCTGCTGCTGCCGGCGCGCACGACGACGCGCTCGATCTTGAGCGAGTCGACTGTCGGCCGGCTCCACTCGACACTTGCCGCGGCGCCGCGGCGCCGGCGCGCGGCGCCGGCGGTCGACGTCGCCGGGCGGCGCCGCACGCCGTCGGCGCACTCGTCACTTCACTCGTCGGCGCCGTCCTCCCGACGCGACAGCCGGGCGCCCGCGAAGCAGTTACCGCTTCTTCTTCTTCGCGGGCTTGGCGGCGTCCTTCCTCGCGCGCGCCTCCGCGGCCGCCTGCGGGTCCTCGTCGGCCATCCACGCGCGCTCGACGCCCTCCATCGCCAGGCACCGGTCCGCCTCGACGAGCCGCTCCTCCTCCAGGAGCCGCGCGGCCTCGATGCGCCGGAGCCGGTCCTCCTCGTCGCGCTCCAGCTGGTACTTGGCCGCGCGGAACGCGAGGTCCGCGTGGACCTTGTCCGCGAGGTTCTTCGCGCTCCGCATGTCCGCCTCCTCCACGGCGTACATCTCCTTCATGTCGCGCACGTAGGAGTCGTGCTTGCGCTTGCGCATCTCGAGGATCGCGCGCCGCTTCGACCGGCCCGTCGTCTCGAGGTCCTTGAGCTCCGACTTCCGCCGGCCCAGGATCCCCTGCGGCGACACGTCGTAGACGCGGTGCATGTTCTTGTCGTCGACGCCCAGGAGATGCAAGGCGTCCAACCCCCGCTCGACCTCGCGCGAGATGTCGTTGAGCTCGAGCTCGTCCAGAACCTCCGCGACGGCGCGCGGCGCCTGCTCGTCGGGCTCCGGCATTTTCAGCCCCCGCTCCGTCAGCAGCAATCGTTTCGCCTTGAGGCAGTCGCGCTTGCCCTCGGGGAACTGGCCCAACGCGCAGCGCGCCTTGGCGCGGAGCGCGAGCGACGGCGCGTGCGCGGGCCGCAGCGCGAGCGCGTCGTCGAGGTCGTAGATCGCCTGCCGCGCGTCGTCGAGCTCGTAGGCCGCCAGCCCCCGCAGGTAGTAGATCTCCACGGCCGCCGCGTCCGCGCGCCGGTGGGTCAGGTCGAGGTGCTCCGCCGCGTCGAGCGCCTTCTTCGCCTCCAGCAGCAGCTCCGCCGTCGCGGCGTCCGGCGGGTCCCGGTGCAGCGGCGATTTCTCTTCCCCGAGGTCGAAGTCCAGCTCCGCCGCCGACGGCGCCGCGGCGACGAACTTGGGCGCGTCGTCGTCGTCGTCGTCCTCCTCCTCCTCCTCCGCGGCGGCTTCCTCCTCCGCGCGCTTCCGGAGCTCCTCCTCCCGGCGCGCCTTGCGGTCCCGCTCCAACCGCTCGAACTTGTCGGCCTCGGCGAGGGCCCGCCGCTGCTTGGCGATGGACACGCGCGCGGCGCCGAGGTGCACGTGGTGCGATACCGTCGCCGCGTGGGGCTCGTCGACGACGAGGCGCGCGTGCGCGTCCGCGGCCGCGACGAGCGGCGCCACGGCCTCGGCGACGTCGCCGCGCTCGAGCTTCTCCGCGCCCTGGGACGCGCCCGTGAGCGTCGCCGCGCGGCGGTAGCGGCCCGCGGCCGCCGACGAGTCCTCGACGTCCGCCGGTTTGGGGGGGCGGAACGCGGCCGCGGACACGGAGAGGTGCGTCGCGCGCACCCGCAACCCGTCCACGAAGGGCGCCAGGGCCGCGTGGACCTCGGCGGCGCAGGGGTTGTGGGACAGCGTGAGCTTGCGGAGCCTGGGCAAGTCCGCGAACTCCGGCGGTAATTCTTCTAAATAGTTGTCGTGGAGCGTCAGCACCTCCAAAGCCTTCAACGTGGCGACCTCCGCGCGGCTCATGTCCGCCGTCTTCAGCCGGTTCTCGTGGAGGTGGAAGAACTTGAGCTCGCCCAGGCTCCGGATCTCCTTGGGCACGAACCAGAGCTTGTTCCGCGAAAGGTCGAGCCGCGTGAGCTTGCCGAGGCGGCAGAGCTTCTTCGGGAAGGCGGCGACGGCGTTGTCCGAGAAGTCGAGCTCCGTCAGCGACACGAGGGACGCCAGCAGGTCGCCGTCGATCTTGTCGAATTTGTTCGACCGGAGCACGAGCGCCTGCAACCGGAACCTGGGCGGGAAAAGGGTGATTCAAGTTCTCTTCAACATGAATGTTCCGCGCGCGCGCGTTCCGGAAAACGCATCCATGCTTCGAGACCGTTCCGAGAGATGATCGCTCGTCCAAAAATCAGCCGAAACGAGTGGAAAACGGCCGAGATCGGACCCTTTGAAGTTGGGCATGTCGCTCTCTTTTCCTGCCCTGGCCGGAACATGGAGCCGAAGCCCTTGGGGAGCTCCGCGAGCCGGTTCTTCGCAAACGTAAGACGCTCGCAGCTCCGGAGCTGCGTGATCTCCTTGGGCAGGCTCGCGAGCTCGTTGCCGTCGAGGTCGACCTGCTTCACGAAGCGCAGCTGCGCAATCTCAGCCGTGAGGCTCCGGAGCCCGTTTCGCGGCGCGGACAACAGCTTCAGCGCCCGGAGGCCCTTGAGCGCGTCGTCGAGCTTCTCGAGCCTGTTGCCGTCGAGGGGGAAGGCCACGAGGCCCCGCAGGCCCGCCAGATTCTTCGGCAGCGCCTTTACGGCGTTGTCGCGCGCGTCGAGCTCCGTGAGCGCCGTCATCTTCGCCAGATCCGCGGGGAACGCGGCGATGCGGTTGCCCGAGATGTCGAGCCTCGTGAGGGACGCGAGGCCGGCCCAGTCGCACTGCTTCGGGTCCGGCGCGCCGATCGCGACCTCGCCGGGCTTGACCGCCGCGGTCTTCTGCTCCTCGGACTGCGCGACGCGCACCGGCGCCATGTGCGCGAGGTCGTTCTTCGACAGGTCCAGCGTCTCCAAGTTCTTCAGCGAGTCGAGCTGGTTCGGCCACTTGGCGAGCTTGTTGCCCCGGAGCTTGAGCACGCGCAGCTCCTCTAATAGTCCGACGCCGACCTCCCAGACGCGCGTCTCCTGGAGGAGCGCCAGGTTGCCGACCTCCATGGGCAGCTCCACTAACACGTTCTCGCAGAGGTCGAGCTCCTCGAGCGCGCCGAGCTGCCAGAGGTGCGCGGGGAACCACGCGATGCGGTTCTTTGATGCTCTTAGAACTCGTAACTTGTCGAGGTCCTGGAGCTCGCGCGGGAACGTCCGCAGCCGGTTGCCCGACACGTCGAGCACCTCCAGGTTAAAGAGCCCGCCGAAGTCCTTCTGCAGGCGGCTCAGCCGGTTGTCCGACACGTCGAGCTCCGTGAGCGTCTCGATCGACAGCGCGCGGAACGTCACGCGCGGCAGCCCCAGCCCGCCGAGCTTCAGGATCGTCGCGCCGCGCGGGTCGTCCTCCGCCGCGTCCACGAGGCGCTGGGACTTCGACCGCGGCCACTCGCGCGGCATGAGCGACCTGGGCAGCAAAAGGGTGCGAAATTCCCAACTTCAAAGGGCTCCTATCTCGGTCGTTTTCCGCTCGTTTCGGCTGATTTTTGGACGAGCGATCATCTCTCGGAGCGCTCACGAAGCGTGGGCGCTGTTTCCGGAACGCGCGCGCGCGGAACATTCACGTTGAAGCGACGTTGAATCACCTTTTTGCTGCCCTGTGAGCGACGCGTCGTCCGAGTCGCCCCGCGAGTCGTCCTCCTCGCTGTCGTCGCCGTCGACGACGCTCTCCTCGTCGCTCTTCGCACCCGCCGACGCGTCGGAGAGCTCCGAGTCGGCGACCTCCGACCGGTCGTCCGCGAGGAGCCGCCCGTCGCCGCCCACGAGCCGCCCCTCGTCGATGTCCTGGCTGCCCAACACCAAAGGCTTCGACCAGGACGTCTCGCCCGTCTGCGCGTTGTAGTAGTAGTAGGTCCCCGTCTCCTCCTCGTAGACCTTGGAGAAGACCTTGGCGATGCGCCGCCGCACGACGCGCATGAACTTGAGCCGCCGCCACGCGCTCTGCACCAATATTGCGGCCTGCTCGTCCGTGAACGTCGGCGCGACGTCGTCGAGGTCGCGCCACATGAGGGGCGCGGGCCGCTTCCAGATGGCCTGGTCGTCGACGACGTTGTAGTAGTAGTAGCGCGCGCGCACGGGGTCGAAGATCTTCTCCCACTTCTCCGCGACCATGGCGTAGGCGACGTCGCGGGCGAACATGCGCCGCGCCATGGCCTGGACCTTCGTCGAGGCGGCGTCGGCCTCCTGCTTCGTGAGGGACATCTTTTGGTCGTGTTACTGTTGCTGCGCTTACGCTGCGGCTGCGCGCGCGGCGCCGCGCGGCGCCGCCGCTGCGGGCAGCCCACACCTCGTGCGAGCGCTCCAACGGAGGGGCAACCCGAGGGCAAGGTCGACTCGTTTGGCAGATTTACCCCCGGCGAGGCCCGCCGGCGAGCCCTCTCTCCGTCGGCGACTGCATAGGAGCTCCGCCCGCATCGACGAGCGCTGCCAGCAGTTTGACAAGGTGAGTTCGCGCGACATTACGCGGGACGACGGCGGAACGAACGCGCGGCGTCGCGGCGGTCAGAACGAGCCCTCGGACGACCGCTGCGGCGCCGTGCGCGACGAGCGGCCCCGCTGAGAGAGCGCTGCGACGCGGGCGACGCGCGCGCCCTCCCCGACCCACCCCGCGCGACCAATCGACCCCCACATCCCCGCCGCAGATGGCTACCCCGTTCGGCGAACTCGAGGGCGCGGCCAAGGAGGAGATGATCGTCGCGCTCGGCGCGCTCGTCCTGAACGAGTGCAAGGCCGAGGACGCGGAGGAGGCCGACTTCTCCGCGGAGAAGTTCGACGCCGTCATCAAGGCGAGCGGCAACTCCGTCGCGCCCTACTGGACGGCGGTCTTCTCCAAGGCCATGGCCCTCAAGAAGTCGACGGACGACTTCTGCGGCGCGCCGGGCTCCGGCGGCGGCGGCGGCGGCGGCGGCGGCGGCGGCGGCGGCGCGGCGGCCGCGGCCGTCGAGGAGAAGAAGGAGGAGGAAGAGGAGGAGGAGATCGACATGGGCGGCGGCATGGACATGTTCGGCGGCGAGGAGGGCGGCGGCGGCGGCGACGACTACTAGGCGCGCGCGTTCCCCCGGTCCCTCGCTCGCTAAGACACTCCCAAGCAGACTCGAGTGCGACCCGGCTGCCCGGGACCGACGCGCGCGATCGATGGTTACTGGAGGCGCCCGCCAAGGGCGCCTCGGGCGGCCTCAGGCGGCCTAGTAGAAGAAGTCCGAGCCCCGCGAGGCGCGCGACGAGTCGAGGTCGTAGCCGTAGGCGTGGTCGCGGTGGGCCTCGTGGTGCTCCTCGCCGAAGGAGCCGTCGCTGCCGGAGCGGGGCCGGGTCGGCGCGAGGTGGGCCGGCAGGAAGCTCGGCGGCGGGCGGCGCGCCGCGGGCCGCGCGAGGGGCCGGTGCGACCGGTGCTCGCGCGGCGGGCTCGCGGCCGCGCGGTCCTTGGCCTCCTTGTGCTTGCGCGCCGCGTCGCGGACGATCTCGATGAAGGACGGGTCGCCGCGGCCGCGGTAGAAGCGCTGGATCGTCGACGCGGCGACGAGCTTGTCGCCGTGGTCGCTGAAGTTGCCGACGCCCCAGGGCCCGCTCGTCGGCGTCGCCGCGCGGCCCTTGGCCTCGTCGGCCTTGCCGAGCTCCTCGAGGAGCGCGTTGCACTGCTCGAGGCGGTTCCGGTGCATCTTCCGGCAGGCCCTCGCGAAATCCGGGAACTCCGTCAGCAAATCGCGCATGTCGTCCACCGCCAGGCTGTTGAGCTCGCTCAGCGTCTCCGCGCGCGCGAAGGTCACGTGCGTGCAGCCGATGAGCGCCGCCTCGCCGAAGGCGTCGGCCTTGGTCTGCAACGTCTCGACGACGACGAACGACTTGTGGTTCGCGAGGAACTGGGCCAGCGTCCGCCGCCAGCCCGCGAGGCGGTCCGCGCTGGGCTCGTTCTGCTCCACGTCGCCGAGGATCGCCCGCTTCACGAGCGAGTCGCGCTTCCGGCTCATGCGCCGCAGCCGGTGGAAGACCTCGATGTTCCGCGGCACCGACAGCGCCACGGACCCGCGGCCGATGACGTAGGAGCACGTGCCCTCGCCGCCCGCCGCGAATAAGATCTCCGTCGGCAGCGCCACGCCGGACTTGAGGTTGTGCACGATGCCGAGGACGCACGTCGCGTGGAGCTTCCGGAAGAGGGGCACGGCGACGACCGTGTCCTGCTTGAGCGCGAGCTCGAGCTTCATCTTCAGGATGACGGGCAGCTCGCTGAGCTCCGGCGGGTCCCGCTGGGCCGCCGTGAAGGACCAGTTGTAGAAGTTGACGATCTCCCGCTGGAGGTCCTTGGTCACGTGGTGCTCGAAGAGGAACGTGCGCACGCGCCTGGGCAGGACAAGAGAGATTCAACGTCGCTTCAACGTGAGTGTTCCGCGCGCGCGCGTTCCGGAAAAAGCGTCCACGCTTCGAGACCGTTCCGAGAGATGATCGCTCGTCCAAAAATCAGCCGAAACGAGTGGAAAACGGCCGAGATCGGAGCCTTTGAAGTTGGGAATTTCGCGCTCTTGTCCTGCCCCGGCACGCGCTCGAGCTTCTGGCTCCGCTCGATGCCCGACGCGTCCAGCACGGACACGGCGGACGTGATGGCGCCGATGATCGACGCGTACATGAGCATGCCCCAGATCGTGACGACGACCGTGAACGCGACCTCGCCGTCCGTGCGCGGCAGGATGTCGCGGCCGATGCCCGTCGACACCTGCACGGCCCACCAGAAGGCCTGCGTGTACTGCTGCTTCAGGCCCCGGTCCAGGAAGCCCCCGTAGGGCGCCCAGCGCTGGAGGCAGTACTCGAAGCCCAGCTCGAAGCGGTTGATGCCCGGGTCGTCGTCGCGCTCCGACGGCGCGTAGACGTACTCCGGCGGCTCGCACCAGCCCTCGACGCGCGCGATGATCCAGTAGAAGCAGCCCACGAAGTGCCACGCGGCCAGCAGCGTCGCCGCGAGCCGCGCGAGCTGCACGACGCCGGGGTTGATCGTGCTGTTGGCCATGTTCGAATTCTTCGCGTACAGCTTCGCGACGCGCACGGCCTTGGTGTAGCGCAGCAGGCGGATGATGCGGATGAACTTGAAGTTGCCGCTGTCCGAGTCAAGAAATAAGAACACAATGTCCATGGGGAACGACGACATGACGTCGAGCGCGAACCACGACCGCAGGTACATGCGCGCGATCTCCGCGGGGTCCTTGATCAGCGTGCCGTTGTCGAGGCGCACGGCCGTGCGGAACGTCAACGCCACGTCCGTGATGAAGAGGATGTCGCACACCAGCTCGAACCAGACCCAGACGCCCTCGACTTGTAAAAACGCGTTCGCCTTGCACGTCGGCGCGAACGCGGACCGCAGCGGCATGACGACGACGCTGTTGAGGATTAATAAAATCACGAGCAGATCCCAGTTCATCTTGAAGGCGCTGTCCTCCTTGAAGAGGAAGACGGTCTTCATCTCCTCGTCGCCCGCGCCCTCGTCGCCGCGCGCGATGTTCGACGTGAACGACGACTTGAGGAACGTGTGGAGCACGCCGTGGCTCGGGTCGACCTCCGCCGCCGGGTCGACCTCCGCCGCGACCTCGGGCTTGCGCCGCGCGAGGTTCCGCACCGTGTGGGTGACCATGTCGAAGGACGACGTCGACCGCGACTTCTTGATGGGCTCGGGCGACTTCGTGGGCGACGCCCCGTCGAGGCGCGGGTCCGAGTCGAGCACGCCAATGAGCGACCCCAGGGAGTTGTTCCGCGGCGGCGACGCGGCGGTCCCGGGCGTGAGGAGGCTCGCGACCTCGGCGTCCGTCTCGACGGGCTTCGCGTCCGCCTGCCAGCCGCTCCCGCCCGCGTCCGCGGCCCACTCCCGGACGCTGCGGCCCCCGGCCTTGGCGGCCTCGGCGATGGACGGCCGCGTCTGCTGGAAGGGCGGCGCCGCGCCGTCGACGTCGCCGACGAGGCCGTCGTCGCGGAAACGCGCGCCCGCCGGGCCGAAGGCGTCGCGGCGCGCGCCGGGCCGCTCGTCCTTGAACTCCTCGGGCCGCTCGTCGACGAGCTCGCCGCCGGCGTCGATGGGGTCGCCGGCGTGGAGCGCGTCCACGAGGTCCGCGAGGTCCTCGGCGACGTCGCGGAGCAGGGCCGCGTGGGCCTGGGCCTCCTCCGGCGCCAGGCGCGCCAGCTCCTGGCGGATCTGGCCCACGCCGAAGGACACGACGCGCGCGTGCGCCTCGACGCCGCCGGAGGCGCGGTCGCCGCTCCGCGCGGCCATCGGGCCGCGCGGCTTTCGGAGACGCGAGCAGCCCGGGATGGCGTCACCTCCAAGCTTGATGTCTCTGATATAAAAACGCTCCCCAGGGTTGTGTTTTTTAGCCCCACCCCGGGGCCTTGGGGGGGTTTTATGGGCCTTCGGCGACCCCCCCACCCCCCGTCCCGGCGGCCCCCGGCGGCCTGGACGCGTACTGGGGCGCTGTTTTCAGGAGGTCGTCGCGTCTGGGCCGAGCAGAAGTCGACCCCCCCCACCCCCGTCAAAACCCCCCCAAGGCCCCCCCCGGTGGCTAAAAAACACAACCCAGACGGAAGCCGTGTTTCCCTCAACATCTTGTACTTCACGTCGAATAAATTGGCCTCTGGCCCGGGGCTCCGCGGCGCGCAGCCCCATGGACCACGGGTCGCACCGGACGACGGGCCACCTGCTCAAGAAGGGCGGCTCGCGGACGAAGTTCGGGCGGCGGAACTGGAAGAAGCGGTGGTTCGTGCTGGACCTCGAGCGGGGGTGCCTGTCCTACTTCAAGGACGCGTCCTGCGCGCGCTTCAAGGGGAGCGTGCGCCTCGGCGAGCAGTCGTCGCTCCAGATCCCCGACAGCGTGTCCCTGCGGGGGCGCCACCGCCCGACGGGCGACGAGCTGCTGAACTACTTCGAGCTCCGCGGCGTCCTGGACGACGCGGGCGCGCCGCGGTCCAAGCCCTTCAAGCTCCGCGCGCTGGGCGGCGACGAGCTCTTCGAGTGGCTCCAGTCCCTCAAGGCGTCCCTGGCCCTCGTCCGCGGCCTCCCGTCGGCCCCCGCGCGGCCGCCGCGGACGCCGCGGACGCCCGCGGCGCCGCCGCCGCGGCCGCCGCCGGAGCCCGCGACGAGCTCCGAGGAGGAGGAGGGCTACTCGTCGCCCGACGACGACGACTACCCCGAGGTGCGCGCGTCCATGATGCGCGTGTCGCTGACGCCCCCGCACCCGGCCCCGCGGCCCGACGTCGACGAGGCGGCGCGGCTCCGCCACAGCCTCACGTCGCAGGCAGGGCAGGACAAGAGAGCGAAATTCCCAACTTCAAAGGCTCCTTTCTCGGCCGTTTTCCACTCGTTTCGGCTGACTTTTGGACGAGCGATCATCTCTCGGAACGGTCTCGAAGCGTGAATGCTTTTTCCGGAACGCGCGCGCGCGGAACACTCACGTTGAAGCGACGTTGAATCTCTCTTGTCCTGCCCAGGTCCCAGGAAGCCGCGCACGCCGCGCGGGGCCTGCGCGCGCTCTGGGACCGCGTCGAGTCGAGCGAGGACGGCACGGCGCCGTCGCCGCGCGGGAGCTCCATCCACGACGGCGCGGCGCCGGCCGCCTGGGCGCCCGCGCGCGGGCCGCCGCCGCCGCCCATGCCCCGCGTCGCGAGCCTTCCGGAGGACGAGGCGCCCGCGGACGAGGAGCCGCCCGCGCCGCAAAAGCCCGCGCGGCCGCCGGGGTGGCGGCCGCCGCCGCCGAAGCGCGGCGAGGCGCGGAAACAGGAGGTCTTCGACGGCCTCGTGGAGCTGTCCGCGTCGACGGACATGGCCGCGCTCGAGGCCGCCGTCGACGCCGCGCTCGCGTGCGGCATCTCCTTCGAGGCCGAGGAGATGGTCGCGGCGCGCACGCGGCTCCAGTTCCTCAGCGCGACGGACGACGCGCGGAGCCTCCTCATCAAGGCCCTCGACAAGGACCCGGACACGAAGGAGCTCGGCGAGGCCATCTCCTTCGCGGTGTCCGCGGGGCTCGACCCGGACGAGCCCGCGATGCAGCGCGCCCAGGCCATGCTCTGCGAGCAGCTCCAGGCCGGGGACCCGGCCATCTCGACGTGGTGCTAAGCGTGTTTTTTTGTGGCATGGCGGGTAGGTCTTGCATTCTCATTGTGGTCGGTGTTGACACGTAAGTGACGTCTAGCGGCAAAATCCTAACAGTGAAGAACTTGCTCTGATCGAGGTGGAGGCGCCAAAGAGGGGAGTTTGTCCCGCGCCTATCCCATGGATCCCGACACGGGTTGGGAGACGGTCGGGGTGCGTAGTCGGACGAACAGCGACGCCGAGCGGCGCCCGAAGGTCGTGGACCTGGCGTCGTCGCCGCGGTACGCGGCGAGCGCCGCTGTGGAGAATCTCGGCCGAACGAACACGAACACGTATGCGAACGGCGCGGGGTCGCCGTCCCGCGGCGCGGCGCACTACGCGGGCGCGCCGCCGGTGAGCGCGCGGCCGCCGCACGGGTCGGGCGGGTCCGCGCCGAAGAAGAAGCGGCCGAAGCGGAAGCACGGCGAGCACGCGACGGGCGTCGTCCGCCGCCGCGCGGACTGGGACGACCACTGCCTCATCGAGATGGCCGACGGCTTCGAGGACGTCTTCTGCCACCGGCACCGGTGCCAGGGCAAGGCCCTGCCCGAGCAGGGCCAGATCGTCCACTTCAAGCTCCACCTCTCGTCGAAGTCGCTCTGCTGGCAGAGCGGCTTCGTGACGTGGGACGAGAACGAGCGCGTCCTGCCGGCCGCGGCCCACCCGGCGGCGCGCCCGGACGACCGCGCCCTGGGCCCCGCCAACGAGAACCGGGCGCCGCTCCCGCAGAACGTCTGGGGCGCGCCGCCGCGGCCGCGCGCGTTTTCGAACGGCGACGCGTCGCTGCCGCCGTCCATGGCGTCGTCGCTCGTCGGCTCGGAGCCGAGCCGCGTGCGGCGCGGCAGCAACGCGAGCGACATGACCGCGAGCTCGGCGACGGAGGGCCTGGGCGACGAGTTCCAGAACCCGCGCGCGTCCCGCGCCCCGGCGGAAGCGCTTCCGGGGCCCGAGGCGACGCGAAAATCCCGCAGGTGGGACATGAACCGCGGCTACGGCGGCGGCTACGGCGGCGGCTACGGCGGCGGCCTCCTCGACCCGAGCGTCGACGCGGCCCCGGCCCCGTGCGCGGCCGGCGTCGCGCCGCTTCCGAATCCGAATTCACCGGTCTACGCATCTAGGTACGGCCGCGACGACCTGCCGGGCCTCGGCGCCCTGGGCCTGACCCTGGACCGGCCCGAGGACCGCTGGGGCGGCTCGCCGCCCCTGTCCGTGCCGGCGTCGCGGCGCAACAGCATCGACGATCCGCCGCCGTCGCACCAGTCGGGCGCGTCGTCGCCGCGGAGCAGCCTCTACACGGACCGCCTCGCCGACGACCTCGCGGCGAGCCTGTCCCTGGAGCGCAAGCGCCTCGACCCCCTCGCCGCCGCCGCGGCGCCGCCGGGCATGGGCCAGGGCGCGCTCGGCGGCGGCGCGCCGGGCCTCGGCGCGGCGCCGGGTTTGGGCGCGCCCGGCATCCTCGGCATGGGCAGCCGGGGCCTCCTCGGCGGCTTCGCCACCTTTAGCAGCGCCCTCGTCGACGACCTCCACCACGCCAACGGCTACGACGACGAGCCCGCGTCGCCGAACGCGCCGTCGCCGAACGACACGCCCGCGTTCCCGCCGCGGCGGTCGGCCGCGCCGCCGCCCTTCGACCTGCCGCCGCCGGCGGCGCCGGCGCCCGCGCCGCCCATGACCTGGGCCAACGCCGCGTCGGGCCTCGGCAGCCCCGGCGCGCGGCGGCCCGCGGGCTCGCCGCGGTGCGACGGCGGCGAGAAGATCACGTTGAAGGTCACGCCCGTCGACGAGCCCAAGCTGCCCTGGCTCGCGTCCGCGGACCTGCCCGCGGGCCGGTCCGCGCCCCTGGCGAAGCTCAAGGCCCAGGTCGCCGCGGCCGTGGAGGCGGGCAACGCGTCCGCGATCCAGAAGTTGAAGCGGCGCCGCGAGACGCGGAAGCGCGCCAAGCGCGGCGACCACTGCAAGGTGGCCGTGCTGCCCCGCGAGCGCGGCGGCGTCGTCGTCAAGGCCTACGGCGTCAACGCCGCCGGCGCCGGCGCGGCGCTGCGGAGCGTCCTCGGCGCGAACGCGTCGCTCGTCGCGGCGACCAAGTCCGAGGGCCGGCCGCCGACGCCGCAGGAGAAGGCGCGGCTCGACGCGGAGACCATGGCGAACCTCGGCTGGGCCGAGCTCATCGCCCAGCTCCGGTCCATCCTCGCCAAGTCCGACGCCGAGAGCGGCATCTGCTGCAACCACCTGTCGCGCGCCTTCGAAAGGGACTTCGGCTCCGCGCTCGTCGAGACGCTCTTCGGCGACTTCGAGAGCCTGGCGGCGCTGCTCCGCGCGCCCCAGCTCCGGGACGTCGTGCGCCTCGTGGACCAGCCCGGGCGGCCGGACCTCGCCGTGAAGCTCGCGAAGAACCCCGTGGACGCCATGTTGGCGAAGCTCGGGCTGTCCGCGTACGCGGCGACGCTCGCGCGCGAGGACGTCACGCTCGCGACGCTCAAGGTCATGACCGACGACGACCTCGCGGAGCTCGGGCTGCCCAAGGGGCCCCGGGTCCAACTTTTGGCCTGGGCCAAGCAGTGAATTCGTCCGCCGCTGCCCCTCTCTGTTCTTCGCCGCTCCCGCCGGGGTTTCGCGAGAGACCCCCGCGGCTGTGTGCCCAGCGGCCCCCCCCCGCGGCGCCCGACCCCAATCTATCAATCGCACCCTCCCCTCCCCCTCCACTCAGCCGGCCGCCGCGCCTTAACTCATCCTGTTTACAATGGTCTTTACGAGCGTCCGCGTCTCGCGAGCTCGCTCGACAGGCGCGCGGCGAGCTCATCCGTGTTTACAAGTACGCTCGCCTTACGAGCCCGGACTTGCTCACACACAGTGGTCTTTCCGAGGCCGCGACGTGGTTGAGAGGGTCACCCTAGCGACGCGCCGACTCACGCGCACGTGATGCCGCCGGGCTTGCGCTCGCGGCCGAGCTTGAGGCGGCGGATCGTGAGGTCGAGCTTGGGCCAGAGGGCCATCCACATGCCCTCGAGCCACGCGCGCCGCTTCTGCGCGTTGGGCTCCGCGTTCAACTTCTTCGAGTACGGTTTCGCGTGCGGCCCGTGCAGCTGGCCGCAGAAGGCCGAGGTGTAGATCCCGCAGTTCCAGTCGCCGACCTCCGCCGGCACGTCGGACCGGTCGGGCGCGCCCGGCGCGCCCATGGCGAACGTGTTCTGGTAGAGGTCGTAGCCCCGGTCCGGCCCCGCGGAGAGGCGGAGCGCCGACGACAGCTCCGGCAGGTAGCGGAGGCCGCGCTTCTCGAAGGCGCGCATCCACCAGTGCCAGTAGTGGCTCGAGCCGTCGATGTGGCCCGTGCCGCCCTGGCCCGGCCGCGCCGCCGAGAAGACGAGGTACCGGCCCGTCGCCGCGGCGAGGTAGTCGACCATGCGGTCCACGCGGTCCTCGCTCAGGTGCTCCGCGACCTCCAGCGAGAGCACGAGGTCGAAGGTCGTCGCGCCGCCGAAGAGGTCGCGGACGCAGGGCGCGGCGGACGCGTCGAAGGCGTCCATCGCGAGCTGCACGGGCCGCAGGGCGCCCGCGCGCGCCGGATGCGCGAAGACGTCCGCGAGCATGGGCTCCGGTTCGACGCAGACGACGCGGCTCCCGCCCGGCACGTGCCGCGCGAGGAAGTCCGCCGTCGTGCCGATGCCGCAGCCGAACTCGAGCACGGACCGCGGCCGCAGCCCGTAGGCCAGGTGCCGCGCGAAGAACGTCGCAAAGTTGAAGCCGTAGACCGCCAAGTGCGTGCACGCGGACCACTTGCCGCCGTCGCTCCCCAGGTTCGACCCCTTGCCGGACCGCACCAGCTCGTCGATGCTCGGGAACTTCGTCGCCACGTGGTCGACGCAGGACAAAGGCAGCAACCGCTCCGAGCCGAGCTCCGGCTTTCGTAACGGCGGGCCGTCGCGGACCCAGACCGTTCGCCCGCCGCCGAACATGCAGCACGCGGCGCCGGCCGTCACGCCGTCCGCGCTCCGCCGGCCCTTCGCCGTCGCCTCGTCCGTGAGCGTCGGCCTCGCGTCGTTGGGGCGGAAGAAGTCGTAGCGCGCCCACCGCGACCAGTGCTCGTGGCACGTCATGTTGGCCAGGCTCGTCCGACCGCGGTTCGGCCCGGCGACCCACTCGAGGTTCTGGCACGTCGCGCGACAGTTCGTCTCGCCGGGCGCGCAGGGCGCGGCGATGGTCTTTTGGGGGGGTGTTTTTGGTAGCGGCGCCGTGTGGAGCGGGAGGACGACGAAGATGAGGAAGCCGAGGGCGAAGGCCGCGGCGGCGACGCCCTTGACCGTGATCTTCTTGGGTTGCTCCTTGAGCTTCGTGAGCAGCTCGGCGCGTTGGGTGATGGTACCGAGCATGTCGTTGGCGTTACGAGAGGCGCGGGTGGTCAGGTACTCACGGCGCGAGCTTTGGGCCGCCGACACGGGTCGATTAGCTTTTTTGGCGAGTTTTTGTGGCAGACCCAAGGAGGAGGCCGCATAGACGCGGAGCGGGCGCGAACGACCGAGACGGCACACACAAAAACAGACGAACAACGATCACGAGATCATGGACCCGGAGCTCGTGGCGAAGAAGCTAGAATACGAGGCGAAGAAGGCGCGGCTCAAAGAACTGCGAATGCGGCTGACCTGCACCATATGCGGGGCAAAACCGAAGACGTTGCTCAACTGCCCCTGCGGGACGACACAGTGCGCGCCCGGCGCGACGCGCGCGAACGGGTCGGGGGCGGCTCGACGCGGCCCGGGGCGCCGTCGCGCGTGACCTGGCGCGACCTCGCAGGTATTGCTCGACCGATTGCCAACGCATCGACTGGCGCGACCGCGGCCACCGCAAGGCGTGCAAGAAGATCCGTGCCGACCGCGCGGCGGAGGCGGCGCGCGCGGAGGCGCCGACGCCGCTGCCGTCGCCGCCGCGCGAGGTGGTCTACGGCCCGGCGCCGCGGTCGCAGGCCGACGAGATCCGCGCGCGCATCGCCGCGGAGCACGAGGCCGCGCGGGCGCGGCGCGAGGCGAACCCGGAGCCGGAGCCGACATCGGCGCGGTGGGGTACGCGGTGCCCGATCTGCTTGGAGGAGTGGGACGTGAATGCGAAGGACGTGTTTCGCGTCTGTTGCTGCGGGAGGGTCTGCGAGTCGTGCGAGGACAAGATCGGCTTCGACGCGTGTCCCCTCTGTCGCCTACCGTGCGCGGAGACCGATGCGGAGCAGCTCGCGCGTCTGCGCCGCCATGTGGAGAACGAGGTGCCGGAAGCGATTGTGCATCTTGGGCGCATGTACGACCAAGGCGATTCGTTCTGCGGTATAGTACAGAACCCAAAGAAGGCAGTGAAACTATGGAAGCGTGCCGTGGAGCTCGGGGACGCGGAAGCGATGAATCATCTCGGGGCGGCATACGAAAGCGGAAGAGGCGTCAAGCACGCGGACGTGAAGAAGGCGACGCAGCTGTATCGAATGGGCGTGGACCGGGGCAGTGTGAGGGCTGTAATCAACCTCGCAACCGTCTTGTTCCAAGGGCTCCAGCTCCAGCTCCAGGAAACAAGTAGAGAGCTCCTGGAGAAACAAGGAGAAGCCCAGGTCGAGATCGATTCGACCCTCGCGAGCGAAATATTCCGCCTCTACGATCTCGCCGCTACGAAAGGGCACTATGGTGGAGTCTACATGAAGGGGCTGTGCTACAAGGCCGGACTAGGCGTGGAAAAAGACTACGTCGAAGCTCGACGCTGGTTAGAGCGCGCAGCCTCCAAGGGCCAAGAACACTGCCAACGGGCGATCGACCAGCTCGCCAAACTAGACGCGGAAGAAGCCACCTCCTCTAAACCCCCCTAGAGCGCCTTCAGGCCTTCAGGAGCGTCCGCGCGCCGAGGGCGACCATGACGCCGCCGAAGCCGAGCTTCATGTGGTCCTCGTCGAGGTCCGCCGCGAGGCGGCCGCCGAGGAACGTGCCGACGCAGGTCCCGAGCCCGAGGGGCAGTGCGATGGGGTTTGCCTTGAGGCCTTTGGCGAGTTTTTGTGGCGTCCGAGCAAGAAGGGGGCCGCATAGACGTCGCACCCGAGACGGCACACGAACAGACGAGAAGAGGAACAACCGCTTAAATCACGAGATCATGGACCCGGAGCTCGTGGCGAAGAAGCTAGAATACGAGGCGAAGAAGGCGCGGCTCAAAGAACTGCGAATGCGGCTGACCTGCACCATATGCGGGGCCAAACCGAAGACGTTGCTCAACTGCCCCTGCGGGACGACACAGTGCGCGCCCGGCGCGACGCGCGAACGGGTCGGGGGCGGCTCGACGCGGCCCGGGGCGCCGTCGCGCGTGACCTGGCGCGACCTCGCAGGTATTGCTCGACCGATTGCCAACGCATCGACTGGCGCGACCGCGGCCACCGCAAGGCGTGCAAGAAGATTCGTGACGAGCGCGCGGCGGAGGCGGCCCGGGCGGAAGCGCCGACGCCCCCGCCGTCGCTCCCGGTCTACGGCCCCGCGCCGCGATCGCACGCCGACGAGATCCGCGCGCGCATCGCAGGGGAGCACGAGGCCGCACGGGCGCGGCGCGAGGCGAACCCGGAGCGGGAGCCAGAGTCGGCGCGGTTCGGATCGCGGTGCCCGATCTGCTTGGAGGAGTGGGACGCGAATGCCATGGGCGTCTTGCGCCCCTGCTGCTGCCGGATGATCTGCAAGTCGTGCGAAGATCACATTCCCTTCGAAATTCCGTGTCCTCTCTGCAAGAAGCCATTCCCAAAATCCCCTTCGGATGAGCTCGCGCAGATTCGGCGACACGTTGAGAACGAGGTACCAGAGGCGATTCAGCATCTTGGGGATCAGTATTGGATCGGAAATAATCGTCTCGGCATCGTGCAGAACGATAAAAAGGCCGTCAAGCTGTGGAAGCGCGCCATGGAGCTTGGGAACGTGGAAGCGATGAGTCATCTCGGGGCAGCGTACGAAGACGGAAGAGGCGTCAAGCACACGGACTGGAAGAAGGCGCAGCAGCTGTATCGCATGGCCGCGGACCGGGGCAGCGCGAGGGCTCAGTACAGCCTCGCAAACGTCATGTGGAAGGAAATCCAGAGCGAAATAGCGCGGTTCCAAGAGACCAACAGCAGCGACGAGTATTGGATCGATTCGACCCGTGCGAGCGAAATATACCGCCACTGCGATCTCGCTGCTATGCAAGGGCACCATGGTGGATTCTACATGAAGGGGATGTGCTACGTAGTTGGTGTAGGCGTGGAAAAAGACTACGTCGAAGCTCGACGCTCTTTGGAGCGCGCGGCCGCCATCACGGGCCGCTGGCAACAACGCGCGATCGACGGGCTCGCCAGACTAGACGCGGAAGAAGCCACGGTAGCCACCTCCTAAAAATATACAACCTAGAGCGCCTTCAGGAGCGTCCGCGCGCCGAGGGCGACCATGACGCCGCCGAAGCCGAGCTTCATGTGGTCCTCGTCGAGGTCCGCCGCGAGGCGGCCGCCGAGGAACGCGCCGACGCAGGTCCCGAGCCCCAGGGGCAGCGCGACGGGCGGCCGCACGTTGCCGAGCCGCACGTGGGCCAGGACCCCCGCGACGGCGGTCGGGACCATGGCGCAGAGGGACGTGCCCAGGGCCGTCTTGTGGTCCGCGTCCGTCGCCAGCGACAGCAGGGGGACGACGACGGCGCCGCCGCCGACGCCGAAGAGCCCCGCGAGGAAGCCCGCGGCGCAGCCGATGCCCAGCAGGGGCGCCGCCTCGCCGGCGGGGTCCGCGCGGAGCTGGTCGAGGCGCTCCGCGAGGGTCGGCTTCGTCGCCGGCGGCGGCGTCCGCGCCGCGCCGACGGCCTCCAAAATCTGCGCCTTGTAGGGCACGACGGGCGCGACGCCGAGCATGAAGCAGCCCAACAACCGCGCGAGCTGCTGGCCGCTCAGCGCCGCGGCGGCGCTCGCGCCGAAGGTCGCCGTCAACGCGCCCGTCGACGCGACGGCCGCCGCGGTGACGACGTCGACGTCTCCCGCCAAAGCGTACGCGCCCGCGCCCGCGGCGCCCGTGGCCAGGACGCCGACGAGCGACGTGCCGTGGGCCGCGTGCTGGCTCAGGCCCTGCGCGACCATCATGGGGATGGCCACGAAGCCGCCGCCCATGCCCGCGAGGCTGCCGAGGCCGCCGGCGACGAGGCCCGTGGCGCAGAGGCCCAAGCTCGACGGCGTCGGCTCCCTGGGGCCGAACTCGTCGCCCGCGGCGAAGCGGCGATGTCGCGGGTGTCTGCGCAGGGCTGGTGGGCGTCTCCGCAGGCCTCCCGCGGCGCGCGCGAGCGGCGCGGCGCGGGTGATCATCATGCCTGCAGCAAGAATCGAGCGTCTGCAAGCGATGGAGCTGCACTTGGCGTTCCTCTGGGCCTGCGCCACGGCCCTAATAACACCGACCCCGCGCATCTCACTGCATAAAACAGCCCTGCAAGCAACCACGTACCGCATCTACAACGTCGCTGTGCCCTTCGAGGCCGACCCCGGCGCGTCGGCGTCGTCGGAGGAGGTGTCCGCCGGCCTCGTCGCCGCGACGCGCCAGCAAGTGAAAAAACTCCAGGAGAAGGGCAAGAAGAAGAAGCAAAAGCGCGCCACGCTCAGGTCCGTCCGGCACGTCGTGCGCAAGTCGCTCGACGCGCGGCACCGGCTGCCGGAGCCGCGGTGGGTGTACGTCGTCGACGCCGAAGTCGACGGCGACCTCGCGGAGAGCTCGGGCCGCTGCGAGGCCCTGCTGCGCCCGGCGAGTAGCGCGCCGCCCGCCGTCGCGAGCCTCGCGAAGAAGCGCCGCGCCGTCGTCGTGGGCTGCGGCCCCGCGGGCTTGTTCGCGGCGTTGCAGCTCCGCGGCGACGGCTTCGACGTGACGGTCCTGGAGCGGGGCGAGCCCGTCGAGGTGCGCGGCCGCGACATCGGGCGGCTCATGGCGCGGCGGAGCCTGGTGGAGGAGAGCAACTTCTGCTTCGGCGAGGGCGGCGCGGGCACGTGGTCCGACGGGAAACTGACGACGAGAATCGGCAGGAACGCCAAAGACGTCCGCGCGGTCTTGCGGACGCTGGTCTTCCACGGCGCGCCGCGGGAGATCCTGAGCCAGGGGTCGCCCCACCTCGGCACCGACGGCTTGATCGGCATCCTCAAGTCGCTGCGGAAGCGCCTGCTCGAGGCCGGCGTCGACGTCCGTTTCGGCGCGCGTCGTCGACGGGTTCCTCAAGGACGGCGACCGCTGCGTCGGCGTCTCCGTCGTCGAGGGCGGGAAGAGCTTACAATTTGACGCCGACGCCGTCGTCGTGGCCAGCGGCCACAGCGCCGAGGACGTCTACGACGCGCTGGGCGAGGCCGGCGCGGCTCTCGAAGCGAAGCCCATCGCCGTCGGGTTCCGCGTGGAGCACCCGCAGGCGCTCATCAACCGCATCGCCTACAAGGACCTCGGCGGCCGCGTGACCACGGGCAACAAGCGCACGGACCGCCTGAACGCGGAGACCTGCGGCGCGGCCGAGGGGCCCCGACTTCCCGTCGCGGCCTACCGGTTGGCGGCCGACGACGTCGAGGGGAAAGGCCGCGGCTGCTATTCCTTCTGCATGTGCCCGGGCGGGCAGATCGTGCCCGCGCTCACGCGGCCGGACCTCATGGTCGTCAACGGCATGTCCTACAGCCGGCGGCACTCGGTGTTCGCGAATTCGGCCATCGTCGCGACGGTGTCCGCGGACGACCCCGTGCTCGAGCCGTTCGCGAAGCACGGCGCGCGGCGCGTCCTCGAGTTCCAGCGGTCCCTCGAGCGGGCGGCGGCGGCGCTCGGCGGCGGCGACTTCGTGTGCCCCGTGCAGCGGCTGCCGGACTTCGTCGACGGGCGGACTCCGAAGGCGGGTTCACAACCGCCGGCGTCGTCGTACCGCCTCGGCGTCAAGGAGGCGCCCTGCCACGACCTGCTGCCGCCGGCGCTCGTCGAGACCATCGCCGCCGCGGCGACGGACGCCTTCGAGCGGTCCATGCCCGGCTTCGTCTGCGGCGACGCGATCCTCCACGGCGTCGAGACGCGGACGTCCGCGCCGCTGCGCGTGCCGCGCGACGACGACTCGAAGGAGTCGACGTCCCTCCCGGGGCTGTACCCCTGCGGCGAGGGCGCGGGCTACGCCGGCGGCATCGTGTCCGCCGCCGTCGACGGCCTCCGCGTGGCGCGCGCCGCGGCGGCGACGCACGGCGCCCCGGCGACGGACATCTGCGAGAACATCGGGGTCCTCGACGTGTCCTAAATAGTCGAGTCAGGCGCGCGCCTTCGACGAGTCGCACGCGGAGTATACCGGGGTGGTGGTTAGGCGCGCGCTTCGCTCCGTCATCTACATGGCCATGGCCGCCTCGAGCTCGCGGAGGGCCTTCATGTCCGCGTCCTCCGCCGCCGGCGCCGGCGGCAGCGCCGTGGGCGCCGCGGGGAGGTCGAACGCGGCGGTCGGCGCGGCCGGCAGCGGCATCGCGGGGATCGGAGGCGCGTCCAAAAGTTGGCTCTCGAGCTCGAGCTCCTCCATCTCGTTGAGCTCGTTGAGCAGGTCGTCGTCGTTGAGCACGTCGTTCGCCGGCGCGGAGATGGCCGCGCTGATCTCGTCCGCGACCTCCATCTCCTCCTTGATGTCGTCCATGAGGTCGCCCACGGTGTCCGCGTCGACGTTCTGGCGCGCGGCCTGCATGGCCTTGGCGCCGCTCTTCATGGCGTTGACCGTCTCCGCGTTGGTCACCGTCGCCTCGATGGCGATCATCTGCTGCTCGAGCGTGAGCCGCGCGCCGTTGATCTTCTCGATCTCCGCCTCGTACATCTTCTTCCGCTTGAGGCAGTAGAGCGCGCCGCGCTTGTCCTTCTTGCCCATCTTTTCCTTGGCCTCCTTCGTCTGCTGCTCGATCTTCTTGTCGAGGTGGACCTGGCGCTTCTCGAGGGTCTCCACCGTCGACCGCAGCTTCAGGATGGTCTGGGCCGGGTCCGACGGGCCGCCGGGGGCCGCGGGCGACTTTTTCCTCCCGAAGAGGTTCATGGTCCAAGCGCGTCGACGGCGCCCCGGGCGCAGGGTGAGCGTGGGCGCGGCGCGGCGCGCGAGGACGGCTCTTCGGAGGCGGCCGGTCCTGCCTCGATCACGCCGCGAAGGTTGCGTCCACCCCTGGGGCATCGATGCACCTGGCGGCCTCGGCGCACGGCTGCAGGCTCGCGAAGCACTAGTGCGAAGGAGCAGGTGCCGACGCCGAACCTTTCTACGAGCGCAAACTCGGGCGTCGTGCGCACGAAGAGCGAGCTCGTGGCCTACGGCCGCTGGTGAGCATCATGATCAACGAGAAGGCCACGCGCTTCATCGTGGGCTGCGCCTTGACCAGCCGGTATGTTCCGTCGGCGAACACCGTCGGGACGAAGTAGCGGGGCTTGTCCTTGAGGCCCTTGACGAGGCTCTTGTAGTACAGCAGCAGTCGCTTCGTGGAGAAGACGATCCCGGACGTCGACACGTCGACCATCTTGCCCGTCTTAGGAGCGTCGCACACGTCCGCGGACTGCGCGCTGCTCGACGCTCTTGAACGAGTCGTATCAGTCCTGGTCGTTCGCGTTGCGCTCGTCGAACGCGACGGCCACGCGGCCGTCGGCGTAGAGTCTGACCTTGCCCGACGCTCGAGCCCCGCTTAAAAAATAAGCATCTCGCCTACAACAAAACATGTATCGAATAGAGCTGCCCGACTTGCATTGGCATATACCGGTAGGAGCACCGAGAGGCCGCGCTGCCCCGACGACCGCAGCGGCGACCCATGGCGGCCGTGGCGTGCTCGGCCCTCGGCGAGGGCGACCGGCCCGCGACGCCGCTCACGGCGCGGCAGCTCGACACGCAGCGCGCCTACGGGCAGCGCATGGCGGCCCTGGCGACCCACCTGAAGCACGTCGAGGCGCGGCTCGCGTCGGCGAAGGCGACGTGCGGCGAGATGGAGGACCTCGAGCGGGCGCTCCACGACAAGGGCGTGTCGCTGAGCCGGCCGACGACGGCCCAGGAGCGGCCGAGGCCACCGCTCGCGGGCGCCGCGCCGGCCGCGCGGCCGGCGAGCGCGAACGGGAGCCGGCCCTGCACGCCCCAGGAGCTGCGCCTCGAGCTCGGCGCGCGCTGCTTCCACCGGGGCCGCTTCGGCACCGTGGCCTACCTCGGGCCCGTGGGCTACGCCCAGGGCGAGTGGTGCGGCATCGTCCTCGACGAGCCCGCGGGCAAAAACGACGGCTCCGTCAAGGGCAAAAAGTACTTCGAGTGCAAGCCCAAGCACGGCCTGATCGTGCGGAGCCACGAGTGCATGCGCGCCGACAAGACCCGGCCGCTGAAGCTGCCCAAGGCCGCCTTCGAGTGAGTTTCGTCTCCTCTGCCCCGCGCGCGGTCCCTCTTCTAACTGTGCCGTATTAGTATCGCAGCTCGCCGCAGTCGGCGATGACGATGGTCTTCTGGGGCTTGCCCGACACGGGCGTGCCGCAGAACTCGACGCGCTTCACGACGCCGCCGCCCTTGGTCACGCGGCCGAAGCAGACGTGCTTCCCGTCGAGGTGCTTCGCCTGGAAGACCGTGAAGAAGAACTGGCTGCTGTTCGTGTTCGGCTTCTCCGGCCCGAGGTTCGCCATGGACCTATGAAGGCGTATTGGGGGCCGAGGCCTCGCGAAAAAACGACGCGGGCATCGCGGACATCAGCATGCTTCGATCGTGGCTCACGTAGCCGTCGTCGTACTCGTCGTCGAAGAACTGGCCGTAGATGGACTCGCCGCCCGTGCCGTTGAGGTGCGTGAGGTCGCCGGCCTGGCACATGAAGTCGGGCAGCACGCGGTGGAAGACGTTGCCCTTGAACCACAGCGGCACGTCCGAGAGGCCGACGCCCCTCTCGCCCGTGCAGAGGCAGCGGAAGTTCTCGCAGGTCTTCGGGCACAGGCTCGCGAAGAGCTCCATCTCGATGCGGCCGACGCGCTTGCCGTCGATGTCGACGTCGAAGAAGACTCTGGGGTTGCCGGGCAGCCCCGCGACCTCGTCGACGAGCACCCTGCGCTTCGTGGCGACGATGTCCGGCGGCCGCTTGTTCCACGCGCGATCGACGAAGTTGATGACGGCGAGGAGCGCGATGATGCCGAAGAACCAGGTCCACCTACACGTTGATTACGTCGAGCACGTCCTTTCGTCGGACGCTGCGGTCCAACCCGCTGTAGCCGAAGAGCGCCGCCGCGCAGGGCCGCGGGCTGCACAGCGCGAGCAGGAGCGCGTACCTCGCGGCCATGGTGCAACGTGTGCGCTACTGAGTGCGCGAGTGCGCGCTTTCCATCGATCGATGGGCTGCCCTTTTCCGGCTCTTGGTTGTAGTTCAACAAACCACTTTTTATGAAACGCTCCGCCTCGAGAGCAGTGGACTTGGAAGCCCGCGCCGCGACGCGACCATGCCGTCGAACACGGAGATGCACGACCGCGCCGGCAGCCCGACGGCCGGGGACGACGCGGACCCGGCGAGCTGGTCCGCTTCGCGCGTCAAGACCTGGCTCGAGGAGATCGGCATGTACCAGTACGCGCCGTGCTTCGCGAAAAACCACATCCAGGGCAAGGTCTTGGCGCTGCTCACGGAGGACCACCTCCGCGAGATCGGCGTCGAGAGCGTGGGGCACCGCGTGCTCCTCTTCGAGAAGTGCCACGAGATCCGCCGCGCGGCGGTGCACAAGATGCGAAACGAGGTGCTCTGGGAGAGCGACGAGCAGATCTACACGGGCGGCTGCGACGACTGGGCTTTCAAGCAAGGCACCTGCTACTCGTGCCGCGTCGACCCGGACCACTACAAGCTGACGGGCAGCGCGCTCTACCTCAGCGAGGTCGACGCGTCGAAAGCCAAGGGCTGCAACTGCCAGGTGTCGAAGCGGACGCGGACCATCGAGCTCGCGTCCATCACGGGCACGTCGGACTACTTCGCCCACAGCGCCTGCGACTGCGGCTGCGCGGCCGACGTCGTCAACGTGGAGCTGAAGGGCTCCCTGGGGCTCCCGCCCGTCGCGCCGCTCCACGTCGCCAAGGGCGAGGGCCGCCGCATCTCGGACCTCATCGCCACGGCCGTCGAGAAGAACCACCTCGCGCCGGCGCAGGAGGCCATGGCTCGCTAAGGAGGGACGCTTTTACGACCCCGCGGCCGCGAGCCACGCGGCGAGGTCCGGCGCGTTTCCCAGGTCGATGTCCGCGACGCGGACGCACGCGGCGACGCCCTCGGGCAGCTCCGCGACCGTCGACGCCTCGACGATCCACGCGAGGTCGACGGCCAGGGTCGGCGCGCGCGGCAGCAGCTCGTGGAGCGCGTAGTTCGACGTGTGCGAGAAGTCCTCGCCGAAGTGGAGGCCGAACTCGAGGGTCCCGCGCCGCCGGGCCGCGCGGCTCGCGCCCTGGCGCGGGCCGAGCACGGCGGGCTTCGCCATGCGCACGGGCACGCCGTTGTAGCCGCGGACGACGAGGGGCAGCGCGTCCTCGTTCGCGACGCGCGCGACGCCCTTCAGAGCGCCGCTGAGGACGGCGTCGGCGTCGCAGGTCGCGGCCCAGTCGCGCCACTTGCGCATGGCCGGGGTCCACTCCGTCTCCGGCGCCGCGTAGGCCGCCGCGGCGGCGTCGGTGAGGTGCCAGCGCGCGACGACCTGCCAGCCGCCCGCGCCGGGCTTCTCGGCCGCGGAGAGCGCGTAGCCTAAGCGCGCGGACGCGACGAGCCCTCCGATCACCGGCGGCGGGTCCGCGGGCACGAAGAAGTTCATGACGAGGACGCGCGGCACGGGCAGGTCGTCGTCGGCGTCGAGGCCGAGGCGCTCCGCGACGTCGAAGACCGGGGCCGTGGTTTTCAGCACGTCGACGGCCGCGGGCGCGTAGGGCGCGTCGGCCGACGGCTCCTTCGTCTTCGTCTCGATGTAGGTCGCCGACCGCACGGAAAAGTCGCCGGCGGCCATCGGCTGCCACCGGCAGGCCCGGCCCGCCTCGAAGGACGAGGTGTCCACTTGGGACGCCATGCTTGCTAAGACCCTCGAGCGCGTCGCGCCGCGCGCGGCACGCCTCCGCCGCAGCCACGCGGTCCTCCCAGACGCTCCCTCTAAAGCTCACCCCTGGAGCGTCAAGTTGGGTTCAACATAGCGCGTCCGGAGACGTCCAGAGACTTGTCCAGAGTACAAACGCCCGTCCGGACAGACACGTCCGAGTTACGTGCGAGCTTTAAAGCGAGGGGCAGACGCGTGCGTGCGCTGGGGGGCCGGGGCGGGGGCGGGGGCGCGGCCTGTGGTGCGGGGCGGCCGGTGCGCTGCGGGGCGGCCGGCGCGCTGCGCTCATGTGCCGCGGTGGCGCCCCCGCGCTTGTGGACTGCGCCCGGCCTCTAGACGCCGCCGGAGACCGCGAGGCTCTCCTCGGGCGCCTCGTCGTCGTCGGCCTTCATGGGGACCATCTCCTTGGCCGGCGCGCCGTCCATCTCCGCCGACTGGTCCATCGTCGACTGGTAGTGGACGAACGCGAAGACGCCGACGAGCACGACCTGGGCAGGAAACACACTATTACAAACGAATTCAATGTGGTGTCTCACTCGGCGTCGAGCACGCGACGAGAGACGACGACTCGTCCAAAAATGAGCCGGAACGACCGAGATAGAGAGGTTTGAAGTTTTGCCGGACCCACCGGCTGTTTCCGACTCCGAGCGCGACGGCGAGCGCGACGACGATGCCGACGATCATGCCCGTGTCGTCGCCGTCGCTCTTCTTCGAGCCGCCGCCGCCGCCGCCCGTCGCCGTGGTGCAGTCCACCGTCTCGCCGCAAGCGGCGGTCCACTCGCACGACGCGACCGCCTCGAACTCGGACTCGCACGCTTCGTCGTAGGTGCCGTAGTCCGCGCACGACGCGGCGCCCGAGGCCAGATCCGCGCAGGACGCCGACGTGTCGATGGCCACGTTCGGGTCGCAGGCCATCATCGCTTCCACGGCCGCGTCGCATTCGTCGACGACGACCTCCGGCGCGGACACGGACGTCGTGGCCGCGTCCGCGAAGATGTTCTCGAAGCCGCTGTCCTCCGCGGATTGCGAGATGGCCGCGTCCCAGTCGTCGGCCGTCGCGGCGCCGAGGCTCGTCGCGAGCTCGTCCGCGGCGTCGGCCGACTCGACCTCGACGACGTAGGTGACGACGACGGAGTCCGCCAAAAGCTTGCGGCGCGCGCCCTCGCTGAAGGTCACCTCGACGGCGGGCGTGCCCGCGTAGTAGCTCTGGACCATGGCGACGACGGCGTCCTTGAGCACGTCGCTGCCCTCGGCCGTCGCGAGGTCGATGCCGCCGACGGTGAAGTCGCCGGAGATGGACGCGGGCAACGGCGTGGGCGCGGGCGTCGGGCCGGGCGTCGGCGCGGCCGAGGGGCGGGGCGTCGGCGCCGCCGTCGTCGGCGCGGGCGTCGGCGCGGGCACGGGCGCGGGCGTCGGCTCCGCGGTCGTCGGCGCGGGCGTCGGCGCGGGCACGGGCGCGGGCGTCGGCGCGGGCACGGGCGTCGGCGTCGGCGCCGGCGTCGGCGCGGGCACGGGCGCGGGCGTCGGTTCCGCGGTCGTCGGGCCCGGCGTCGGCGCGGGCACGGGCGCGGGCGTCGGCGCGGCGATGGGCGCGGTCGTCGGCGCCGGCGACGGCGCGCCGACGCACGTCGCGTACTCGACGAAGGCGCCCTCGACGCAGCGCGTGATGCCCGACGCCGTGTAGCCGTCGTCGCAGGTCACGTGGCAGCCGTTGCCGCTGTAGAGCGTGTCGCCCGTCTCGCAGTACTCCGACGCGTAGACGCCGTTGTCGGGCTGCGCCGCGACGGTGCACGTCGTCCCGTCGGCGACGAACGTGTCCATGTTCTGGAACACGTTGCCCGTGATGACGTAGTAGTCCGTCATGTCGCAGCACGCGTAGCTCATCTCCGTGCCGCTCAGGTAGCTGTCGGACGTCGTGAATGAGAGCAGCGCGCTCGACCCCTCCTGCCGGCTCAGGTCCGCGCGGAAGCAGAGGAGCGGGCCCGTCGTCGAGATGACGACCTCGTCGCCGTCGTCGCAGCGGTCGTTGCCCGCGCCGCAGGTGTAGTCGAAGATCTGCGTGTGGTAGTGGTACGTCGTCCCGAGGTCGACGCCGTACTCGTCGGTCGTCGACTCGTCGTGCGTGTGGCCGCTGCACTCGTCGAGGAGCGGCGCCGCGAAGCCCGGCGCGTCGTCGCCGAGGTAGCGGCCGTAGATGAGGTGGCCGTCGGCGCCGAAGCCGATGATGGGCGGGTGCGACGCCGTGGTCGTGTAGTTGGACGTGCCGTACAGGCACTGGTGGCTGTCGCTGAAGAGGTCGCCGTGGACGTGGGGCTGGCCCGCGCCCTGGCCGACGTGGAGGTTGCAGGGCGACGTCTCGCAGGTCGGCTGGTTCCACTCGCCGCGGTTGTTCTGCGTGACCCAGTTCTGCATGCCGTTGACCGTGATGCCGACGCCCGCGCCGTCGGGGAGGCCGTAGGTGCCGATGCCGAGGCCGTCGTCGTAGAGGTAGGGGATGCCCTCGTTGCCCGCCGTGCCGTCGAAGAGGTCGACGTTGTTCGTCCAGACGCCCTCGTCGAAGTCGACGACGTCGAGCGGGTACTGGAGGCTGTAGTAGCGGTCGACGGTGCGCGTCGGGTCGCCCGTGCAGTAGGTCACGCCGTCGGACACGCCGAGCGGCCTACGATTTGTGTTCTTTTTGTCAGCGCGGGGAAGCCCTCCTTCCAGCGACGCGCCCCGCGTCCATCGTTGGACGCCGGCGGGCGACGGGCTCGGCACGTTGTTGAGCGTCGGCTCGAAGACGCCGCCCTCGCCGGACGTGAGCAGGATGAGCCACTTGTCGTTGCAGAAGGCGTACTTGATCGACGGCCCCTGGATGACCTGCTCGAGGAAGGTGCCGTCGCAGACGCCGTCCGTGCGCTGCGTGCAGTCGGAGTCGCACGCGCCTGCGGCGTTCCGCGTCGCCGCGCGCGGCGCCCGGAGACGCGGCCGTCCGCGCCCTTGAAGGTCCAGTCCGTGACCTCGTCGTAGTCGGACATGTCGAGGAACTCCGTGCAGTCCGAGCCGTCGGACGCGTAGTCGGACCGGTACGCGCCGGTGACGCCGTCGACCTAAAAAAAATCGTTTCAGCCAGCCTCGGAGGACGGACGCCGCCGTGCGGACGGTCGGGGGCCCGCCGCCGGCGTTCGAGCACGTGATGTACTGGTTCCGGCAGGTCGGGGCGCCGCAGTAGCCCCAGCCGCCTACGCGCCCGTTTTATTCCGGCAGCAGCCCCCGAAGCTGCCGCGCGCACCTTCGTCCGTCGGGGCGTAGCACTCGCTGTCCGAGAGGGCGTGGGTGTTGGTAAACTGGCTCGAGACCGTGACGCTCGCGCGGGCGGAGCCCGCCAGCGAGAGCACGAGGATCGCGTGGTTGGCCTTCATCGTCTTGCACTGCCAAATTTGCATGCAACAACGAAAGATGGCATCTTGATGGCAACGATGCCGAGGTGAAGACTTGCGGTGCTCTGCGTAAAAGTCCATGTGCGCAGCCTACGATGCGTCGCAATTGGCCTCGGGCAAGCCCGCCGTGCGCGACTACGCGTCGCCGACCTGCGGCTGGGCCGTGCGCTGCACGAAGGCGCCGATCCTGAGCGTGGCCAAGCGGTCCCTGAGCAGCGAGTCGCACGTCGCCTGGAAGCGCGAGCTGGGCCTCGGCGCCTACGGCGGCATGGAGCTGCCGGCGGCGCTCTACGGGCGCAGCGCGCTCGAGCTGCGCCACGGCGCCTCGGGCGTGCGCCTGAGCTTCTGCGCTTTGGAGGCGCTCCGCGCGTGGGCGGCGCTCGGCGCCGAGCCCGCGCGCCACCGAAACGCGGCGGCGCCCGCGGAGTGGGACTGGACCTTCACGACGCCCTACCGCGGCGCGACGGCCGTGGCCGACTTCGGCGACGGCGTGCCGGCGGAGCCCGACGGCGCCAGCTTCTACGACGGCGGCGACGGCGGCGGCGGCGCCGCGGGCCCGGCGGCGCTCCGGCGGCCGACGTGCAAGTGCGTCTTCGGCCGCAAGCCCCTCCTCGGCGGCGATGAGGCCGCGGCGGCGGCGGCGCCGCCGGCCGCGCCGCCGCCGCCGCCGCCGTGGCGCGCGACGGCCGAGGCCGTCGACATCGAGCGGTTGCTCGCGGCGCATCCGGCGCCGCCGCCCTTCGAGGACTCCGTCGAGCTCTGGTGCGTCTTTCGGCTCCTCTGGAACTTGCAAACGTATTGTCGTAGGCGCGACGACCTCGACCCCCACTCCTTCGCCTTCTTCCGCGTCCGCGTGCGTTTCGCGGGAAAGTTCTGGGTCGCGTTCTCGCGGTTCTTCATCCGCGTCAACGGCGTCCTCGCGCGCGTGCTCGACACGCGCTTCGTCGGCGACGAATCGCGCGTGCTCCGCGAGCGGACCTGGCGCGAGGGCGACTGGGAGACGTTCGCGGGACCCGGCGCGCCGCCGTGCGTCGACTTTGGAGGGGTTGCTTCACGGCGTCCCTTGTGTCCCTCGTGTTCCCAGAGAAGCTCGTTGTTCCCAGAGCAGCTCTTCCTTCGTGTTCGTCCGGCTGCTCTCTGCGACGATTCCTGTTCAGGTCGGCGACCAGCTCGCGGCGAAGCGGCTGCCGCTCAAGTACAGGCACACGGACGAGCTTGCGTGATCTGCGGTGTTTTATTTCCTGTGTGTCTTCTCGGCGAGTACCTCGGCTCGTTGTCGCTCCGGAGAGCATCGGCGCGATGGGGCGCCTCGGCACGCTTTCACCGAGGCGCGCTCCCCGCTCTAGGCTTCCCGACGCGCCCCTCGAGCCGTCGGCGCCGGCGACCGTCGCGCCGGCCTGGCGCTTCGACGGCGCGGGCGAGGCCGTCGTGCCCGCGGGGCGCGTCGCGCTCGTCGTGCTGCGCGACGGCGGCGGCGTCGTCGCGCTCGACCCGCGCACGGGCGCGGAGCGGTGGCGCTTCCGCGCGCGCGCGACGGCCGCGGCGGCGGACGGCGAGTTCGTCGCCGCGGGCTTGGAGAGCGGCGACGTCGTGCTCTTGGACGGCGGCGGCGCCGAGCGGCGCCGCTTCGCCGCCGACAGCGCCGGCGTCTCGCGCGACGTCCGCGCGCTCGCGTTCTGCGGCGGACGCGTCGCGGCGGCGACGGCGCGCGCCGTGACCGTCGCCGACGCCGCGACGGGCGCCGTCGTCGAGCGCGTCGCCTGCGACGAGACCGTCAACGCGCTCGCCGGCGGACGGCGCTTCGCCGCGGCGACGCGGACGGGCGTGCGCGTTTTCGGCGGCGGCGACCACGCGAGCCGGGGCGCGGTCCTGGCCGCGGCCGCGTCGGGCGACGCCGTCGCCGCGGGCTGCATCGACCGCAAGGTCCGCGTCTTCTTCCCCGGCGGCCGGCGCCGCGAGTGGACGGGCTTCTCGTCGGCCGTGGAGCGGCTGGCCTGGAGCGCGTCGGGGACGTGGCTCGCGGCCGTCGGCGGGCGCGCCGTCGCGCTGCGCCGGGACCTGCCGCCGGGCGAGGCGCCCGTGCGCTGCGCCGTCGACGCGCCGCTGGACGTCGCGTTCGACCCCGCGCGCGAGGACCGGCTGGTGGTGGGCGCGCGCGGCGGCGTCTTCGTCTTCGACCTCGGTCGCGCGGACGACGCGGTCCCGCGGCTCTGCTTTCCCGTCGCCGCCGCGCCGCCGGCGCGCGCCGTCGCGTTCTGCGGCGGCCGCGTCGTCGCCGTCGGAGACGACGGCGCCGTCTTTGGGGTTGACGTTGATTAATCACGCCAACTTGCCTTCAGTTGATTTTGCCACAGAGAGCATGGGCATGGAGCTCTTGCGACTAGAGCGTAGCTGATGCATTTCGCTGCTCGCCGCGTCGCCGGCGCCGGCGCTGCGAGCGCTGCGCTCTGGTACGTCGCCGCGGCGCCGCAGGAGGACCGGCGCGCGCAGGAGGAGGAGTCCTGCCGCAAGCTGGGGCTCATGCTGCCGACCGAGGCGCAGCGCACGGCCGTCGCGCGGATCCCCGGGTTTCTCTCGGCGCGCGAGTGCGACGACGTCCGCGACGTCGTCCGCGGCCTGAAGTGCGCGACGATCGAGCGGTCCGCCGGTGCGTGTTCTCGTCCCGCGGACCCGCCTCGCGCCCGGGTTTCCCGGGCGCACGCCGACGCGCGCAGGCGGGCAGCACGTCTTCATGGGCCCCTGGACGACGACGTACTTGCACACGGACGACCAGTTCCGCCAGCGGCTCGGCGGGCTGCGGAGCCGGCTGCTCGCCGCGGCCGTCGCCGTCGACGGCCGGGAGCGCTGGGGGCAGCTGGACGAGACGGCGGACGTCAACTTCCGCACGGCCGAGTGCGTTTCGTTCTATTTGCTCTCTCGACCACCGCGCCGTCGACCGCAGGTACCACCAGTACCAGCCCGGCGGCGGCCTCCGGGACGCGCGCCACTACGACGCCGGTTCGTTGATCACGATGGACCTCATGCTCGCGGCGCCGGGCGCCGACTTCGAGGGCGGCGCCTTCGTCACGCCCGAGGCCGACGGGTGCGTTGTCGCCTTTCTTTTGGTCGAGAACGCAGCTCCGCAGGTCCGTCGCGAGGCACGCGTTCGACAAGGGCGGGAAACGAGTGCGAAGTTCCCAAAGGCTCTCTCGGCCGTTTTCCACTCGTTTTGGCTGATTCTTGGACGAGCGATCATCTCTTGGAACGGTCTCGAAGCGTGCATGCGCGGAACACTCACATTGAAGCGACGTTGAATCTCTCTTTTCCCGCCCAGGTTCGACAAGGGCGACCTCGTGCTCTTCGTGTCCCACAAGTACCACAACGTGCGTGATCTTCTTGTTAGCTTTCCTCACCGCGCCGCTTCAGGTCGAGCCCGTCACGAGGGGCACGCGCGTGGTGCTGGTGGCGGAGCTGTGGCGCGGCCCGGAGAAGACGTGCGCCCACCGGTGCCAGACGCTCGGCGCGTGCGGGCACTCGCTCGCGCACGTGCGCGCGGGGCGGGCGGCGCTGGAGGCGGGGGTGCTTGGGTAACAATGTTGGTTGCCACACCGTCACGGGCTTCGTGTTGTTTGCGAAGGCTCTTACTACCGCCGACGCGCAGCGCCACAACGTCGTTGTTTCTTACTACCGCCGCGCGCGCCGCCACACCGTCACGGGCTTCGGCAGGAAGCGCACGGCCCAGTACTGGACCGCGCCCTTCGCCGCCGCCGCCGCCCGCCCGCGGAGCAGCACGCGGGACCCGGCGACGACGACGCCGTCGCGCTTGCCGAGCGAGATCGCGCAGACGCTCGGCGGCGGCGCGTAGGGCTTCGGCGGCCGCCGGCCCCGGGCGTGCCGCGCGATGCACGCCGCGGCGTACTCGCCCTCCTCGGCGGCGTCGACGGCCGTGCGCTGCGCGGGCGGCTTGTCGGCGACGTCGCCGACGACGTACACGCGGCCGTCGAAGACCGCGTTCCCCGCGCCGTCCGCGAGCCGCCAGGAGTCGTCGACGGCGACCCAGCCGCGCGGGCCGACGCAGCCCGGCGGCAGGCCGTCGTCGCCGAACGCCGCCGACGGCCGCAGGCCGCGGCAGTCGAAGACGGCGTCGCCGCGGAGGTCGCGCGCCGCGCCCGCGGCGTCCCAGGCGCCGGCCGCCGGGATCGCGCCGTTGCCTGTGGACGCGAGGTCTTTGCGTGTTCAATCTTTGTGCGTTCAAAGGGTGGGATAAGCTACCGCGGCTCGTCCGGGGGAGCTCCGCGGCCCGGAGCGTAGCGCGTCAGCGCGTCAGCGGGGGGCGCGGAGCGAGTCTTTGTGCGAAGGGTGGGATAAGCTACCGCGGCTCGTCCGGGGGAG
>NW_008705586.1:504084-510526 GCF_000186865.1 Aureococcus anophagefferens
GGCCCTGCTCTCCCACCTCGGCTCTGCTCTCCCACCTCGGCTCTGCTCTCCCACCTCGGCTCTGCTCTCCCAGCTCGGCTCTGCTCTCCCACCTCGGCTCTGCTCTCCCACCTCGGCCCTGCTCTCCCGGGGCGACTGAAGCGGGGGGCTCCTCGCGCCGTCGAAGTGCAAAAACACGCGAAAAAAAGACGCCGGAATCTCGCCCGCGTCCCTCCACCGCGGCGCACCCGCGGGCACGCTCGTAGCGACCGCGCCGCCGCCGTCCGGCGGGGGCACGGCCCAGCTCTCGAGCACGCGGACGCCGCGCGCGGCGAGGTGCTCCGCGGCGTAGCGCCGCGCGGCGACGCAGTCGGCGAAGCCCGGCAGCAGGCCCGCGACGGGGTCCGGCCCGACGCAGAGCGTGACGCGCGCGCTCGCGTCGGCGGTCGCGCCGGCCGCCGCGCCCACCGGCGCCGCGAGCGTCGCGAGCGGCTGCCGCGATCCGTTCCCAAAGTACTCCGCGAGCTCGGCCGCGAGCTCGACGCCCGTGAGGCCGCCGCCGACGATGAGCGCCGACGTCACGTTGGGCCGGAGCACATCGGCGATCTGCGCCTCGAGGCGCTCGCGCCGCGCCGCGACGCTCCCGGCGTGAAGCCGGTCGTCGGAGATCGGCGCGAGTGACGCGCCCGTCGCGAGCACGGCGTAGTCGCAGCGTATAGAGACGTGGCCGTCGCTTCCGGCCGCGCCGACGTCCAGGGTGAGCGCGTCGTCCGCGTGTGTGATCTTCGCGGCGGCGCCCGGCGCGACGCGCGCGAACGTCGCGCGCCGCCCGCGGAAGAGTTTCGCGAGCGGCTTGACGAGGCGCCGGTGCTCGTGCGCGTCGACCCAGGCGCGCAGGATGCCGGGCGTGTACTCGAAGTAGTGTTTTTGCTCTAGCAGTATCACTTCGCCGATGGCACGGTTGTTTTTGAGGCGGCGCGCCGCGGTGAGGCCCGCGAAGCCGCCGCCGAGGACGGCGACTTTCGGTTTTTGTCTTTGTTGCGGGTTGCGTCGCAGCGGTGCCGGGAGCCGCAGCGCGGCGACGCAGGTGCAAGCGAGGAGGTGTCGGAGCATGGCCATGCTGCACTGCACCAGATCTTAGCAGGCAAGCCAGCGGCGCGCGCGCCGGACGCGTCCTCTCGCGCCGACGCCCGCGCGCGAACCGCGGCGCGATGGCCGAAGCTCGGTGTGTAGCCGGCAGCGCCTCGGCAGGAGCGAGCATCTTGGAACACGCGCGCGTGCTCGTGTCGTCGCCGCCGCGCGCGGCGTGGGGCTGGCGGAAGGAGCCCGCGGCGGGGACGCCCGAGGCGGCTTGCTTGGCGGTGCTGCGGGAGCCGCGGGCGTGGGTTTCGTCGTAAGAACGGGGAAGAGCGCGCGTCTTGGCGCGCGCCGCGTGACCCCGCGCGCGCGGAGCCACCGCGGAGCTTCCTGCGCGTGCTGCGGCGTGCCAAAACTCGACACGCGTCTAGATGAGAGAGAAGATCGTCGAAAAAAAAGAAACAGACGTTCATTTTGCCAAAAAACTCCCTGACGGGGAATCGAACCCCGGCCGCCTGCGTGACAGGCAGGAATACTGACCACTATACTATCAAGGATAGATCGAACCGCGGACGCCGAACGAGGCCGGAGAACCGCGAATCTTTTTGTTGCTGATTTGTTGTGGAAATCAGCGAACATAGTTTCGCAAACGTGGGCAGCCTCGTGAAACTGCCGGGCTGCCATCCATTGGCTCCACCACACGCCCAAGCCGTGCGGCTGCCACACGCCCAAGCCGTCGCGGCGGCGCGGGCGAACGAGCCGACGGCGCCGGCGAACATGCTGTCCGGCAGCGCTTGGACGTGACGGCTTCGTAGCACATCCTCGAATTAGAAGACGGCGACGGCGATGGAAGGCCTGCTCGAGAAGCGCAGCTCGGACGGAACGCGCGGCGCCGGCGTCGAAGAGCATGAACGATGCCGAGGATGGACGACGACGCACGACTCGTTAGGTGGAAGCTCCAGAACTTCCAGCTCAAGGGCCGCTACTTGTTCTACGCGGAGCCGCGGCCGGGCAGCAAACCCGCGCGACTCGATCTCGGCGACGTGATGAAGATCGAGATCGCGAACCGCGCCGCGCCGGGGAGCCCGAAGCCGACGCGCGAGCCCTCGTCGCCGACGCCCGAGCGCAAGGTGCTGTACATCTACGTCGACTCGACGCGACGGCATCGACTGCGCGAGCTTCGGAACGGCTCGACGCCCGCGATCGACGACTGGCTCGACGCGCTCCAGGAGGCCATGCTGAAATGCAGGGAGTCCGCGCCGCCCATCGCGCCGCCCATCGCCGACGAGTCCTCCCTGGCGCCCGCCGGCGCGGCCGCGGCGTCTTTTTGTGACCATCTTTTTGTGGTATTTTTCGTCCGCGCGCTGTCTTTTTCGTCCGTGCGGTCGTCACGCGGCGCTTCCGCAGGTCGCGACCCGCCGCCACCCGCAGGCCCGGGCTTCTTCTTCTGCGCGTGCGGGGAGTAGGCGGTGGCTTTCTTTTTAGTTGCATAATTCTCTGGTCGCGTGTCTTGTCAAGTCTCCGAGGTCCTCTGGCTAGTCCGAGGGATCGTCGTGGGAGCGCAGTAACGAAGACCCCGCGATCCTGACTACGGGGTTAGCACATGAGGGCACTCGTGATCATATTTGATCTCTAAGCGATTAGTTAACTCACATCGGCGGCATAAGACCAGAGTCCGGCGCGACCCAGAATATCCGCTCATTTTGCGCAATCAACGGCTCTCATCGATCACCTTTAGTCGATGTGGGTCGGTGGTTGGAACAAGCCTTGTTCGTATAGACGATGATATGAATTACATATTATCGAGTGCAGTGGTTAGTACCCCTCGTTGTGGCCGAGGAAACCGGAGTTCGAATCTCCGACAGGGCACCATTCTTTTTTTTTCTTTTTTTGGGTTGGTTTTGTCGCGTTGTACTCTGTTTGCTGAATATCTCTGAATCCACGATGTTGTGGATCATCGTCACCCAAAAACCAGAAACACATCGTGCCGAGCACAACGTAAAACCTCATTTTGGTTAGGAACTAGGGTAAGCGTTGGATCTATATATTTCTTACTGTCTATCAACGCGACGAAGCGGGTGGTCGATTTCAAATCGAGCCCCCTGGTGTCCTGTGTGATCGCCACTGCAACTCGCAGCGGCTGACGACACCGCCAGCCGCCGCCATGATTCAGTTGCCTTTTCGCTCGTTTTTTTTTCTTTTCGAGACTCACCCGAGCACATAGGCCTTCGTCGATCTGGTATCGTTCGAGACAACAAATTGATCCCTCACGGGGTCGCAGCGGAACTTTTTTCGGACCGCGGTCGGCGGTTCGGTCTCTGTGGCCTAATGGATAAGGCGCTTGCCTCCGGAGCAAGAGATTCCGGGTTCGAATCCCGGCAGAGACTTCTTTTTTGCTTTTTGATGCCCTGAACGACGCCAAACGACTCGGACGCAAAAGCCACGATTCAGTCCCTTCGCGATGAGGGCAGGTCCTCAAGCGCATGGCACGCGCCGTGCAGTGCACTCGCCGCGCGTTTTATCAACCGCGGCGACCGCGGAAAGAACGGCACGAGGTCCCGTCGTCGTCACGGTCGGCCACACGCGAGCGTCGGCGGCCCGGGGGGCGACGGCGCGCGAGAGCGTCGGTGCATCAGAAGCGCACCCGATCAAAACCACGCACTTCTCCACAAAAAAACATGCTTACCCGCCATTCTTCGCCCGCTTCGCCAAGGGCAACATGTCCTCGGCCGCCTCGCCCGCCTCGTCCGACGGTCGCCGCGGTCGCGACGTGACGAAGGTCGGCTTCGTCGTCGTCTTCGGCTTCGCGACCGAACGCGCGGCGGACGAAGACGAGTACTTTCGCAAAATGGCCGCGGCGGATCGCGGCGCAGCAGCGGGAGAAGCAGCGGCGCCCGAGGAAGAGGTGATGGCATCGATCGCCGGCGCCGCCTGGGTAGCACAAGCTCTCAAAGCCGCGTCTCGCGATCTCAAACACTCGCGGGTTCGCAATCATCTCTCAAACGCGCGCTCAAACTCGCGGCTCGGCGCGTGCGCTCCTCGGGGTCCAACGCACAGAGCACAAACGACGCTCTCAAATCACCACACTGAGCACCGACGATGAAGCCCTCGCCGCGCTCCTCGGGGGCTTTCGAGGCCGCGGCGGCCGTCGCGCTGTACTTCTTCAGGATCGAGCCGCCCCCCGCGCCGCCGCCGACGGTCACCTCCTCCCCCGCGACGCCGTCGAGCGCCCGGCTCCCGCGCCGCCAGGTCTTCGAGGTCTTGTCCGCCGCCGTCGACGGCTTCGGGGGCGGCGCCGCGCCTCGGAGCCGCGCGAGCTCGGCGTCGAGACCCTTGACCTTGGCCAGCGTCGTCGCGTGCGCGTCCGTGGCGCCCAAGGCGCTGAGCTTGGCCGCCATCTTCGCGTACTCGTCGCGCTGGCTCTGCTTCAGCGCGATCTCTCGCCGTTTCAGGTCTCGGAGCGTCGGCTTCTTGTCCGCGTCGGACGTCGCCGCCGCTGCAGGTCGCAGGGCGAGGACGTCGCTCGCGCCGGACGTCGCGATCACGTCGCTGGCGCCGGGCGTCGCGAGGACGTCGCTGGCGCCGGACGTCTTCGCCGACGCGAGGACGTCGCCGCCGCCGGCGCGCGGCGCGTCGCCGGAAGACGGCCGCGCGGCGTCCGCGGCGCGCGCCGAGCCTGCGCTCGCGTTCGAGGGCGCGAGCGCCGGGTCGGACATGGCCTTGTGTCGAAGCGCGTCACGCCGCCGTCGTGTCGTCGGTCTCGTCGCGCGTCGCACAGCTCGTCGCAATCGCTGAACGCGGTCGCTGATGGGCTGCGGCGGCGACGTGGAGTCTTTGGGTGTGCGTCGCCGGCGTCGCGGAACGGTGCGAGGTCGCGTGGCAGCGCGTTGCACGCGGCGCGGTGGTGGGGGACCAGAAAGCGCTTCGGCTGGAAACTTGGTTATACCCGATTTCATCCGGTGACCTACAACAAGAGCAATCCGCGACCCTGATCCGCAGGGTTTCGGGTCGCTGGTTCGATCCTTGATAGTATAGACGGTTCATCCGGTACCATGGTCAGTATTCCTGCCTGTCACGCAGGCGGCCGGGGTTCGATTCCCCGTCAGGGAGCTTCATGGCAGCGAAGACGGCGTACTCAGACGCGTCGATTGGCTTTCTTTTTGCTTTTTTTGGGCCCGTGGACCTTGTTTTGGTCCACGGGCGTTCGTTTTTGTCCGTGGGTCCTGTTTCTGGGTTCTTGAGCTTCGATTCCCCGTCAGGGAGCTTCATGGCAGACGCGCTTCTTTTTGCTTTTTTTTTGGCCCGTGGACCTTGTTTTGGTCCACGGGCGTTTGAGCTTCGATTCCCCGTCAGGGAGTTTTTTTGCAGAACGCTCTCTCTGCTTTTTTTTCGACGATCTTCTCTCTCATCTAGACGCGTGTCGAGTTTTGGCACGTTGTAGAATGCGCAGGAAGCTCCGCGGTGGCTCCGCGCGCGCGCGGTCACGCAGCGCGCGCCAAGACGCGCGCTCTTCCCGGTTCTTACGACGAAACCCACGCCCGCGGCTCCCGCAGCACCGCCAAGCAAGCCGCCTCGGGCGTCCCCGCCGCGGGCTCCTTCCGCCAGCCCCACGCCGCGAGCGGCGGCGACGACACGAGCACGCGCTCGACGCTCTCCGGCGACAGGCCGAACTTGACGCCGCGGTCGTAGAGGAGGTTGAACCTGGTCGACGGCGCGCGATGGTGTGAGGGGCAAAGTCGGGGGAGTTTGGGGCAAAGGACGCGGGAGGTCGACTCGACGTAGCGGCCGCGGCGTAGGTACTGCCTATGTGGATGGGCTCCGCTCGCGACATCGAGCTCTCCCACGAAAAGTACACACGTGGAAAAAGACACGGATACCGACCACTGCTTCTCCGCCTCGGACCACGCCTCGCCGCGCCGCCGCGCCGCGACGGGCATGTAGGGCCCGTCGTCCGCGAGCGCGCAGCGCATCAGCTCCACGGCGAAGTCGCCGGCCCAGGGCGCGTCCAGATCGTCGAAGAAGACGCCGCCGACGCCGCTGTGCTCCCGGCGCGCGGGCAGGTAGAAGTAGTCGTCGCACGTCTTTTTCATGTCGGCGTACGACGCGCCGTGCGCGTCGCAGGTCCGCTTCAGCGCCGCGTGGAACGCGGCGCAGTCCTCCTCGACGACGTAGGACGGCGTCAGGTCCACGCCTGCGTCGCGGCGCGGGAAGGTGAGGCGGCGCGGGAAGGTGAGGCGGCGAGAGCGACCGAGCGACCGAGGTTTTGGTTTTTTCGCGCGGCTCGTCCTGGGTTCCGCCGCCGCCACGGCGCGGGGACTGGCGCGGCCAGAAGTGCGGTAGCGAAGCCTCAAGCGCTCGCGGCGGAGCCCCCGGACGAGCCGCGCGA
>NW_008705586.1:511046-512187 GCF_000186865.1 Aureococcus anophagefferens
GTTCGCGCGGAGATGGCCTCGGCGCGCGCCGCGGAGAGCTCGCCGCGCTCGATGAGCGTCACGGAGATGCACCCCTTCTCCCAGAGGCCGCCGCCCTCGAGCACGACGGCGCGGCCCTTGGCGTGGTCCTCGACGGACCAGGTCGCCGCCGGGTCCGTGGCCGTCGCCTGGGCGATCATGGAGTCCTGCAGGTCGTAGATGCCGTCGGCGAAGGCGCGGAACCTGGACGTCGGCGCGGCGAGAGAGCTCGGCGCGGCGAGTGCGCTGGCCGCGCGCGCGATGGCGAGCGCTCGTAGGAGCACGACCATCGGAGCCGCTTGCATCGTGTGAGAGCCCTTCAAGGTGAGTTCAAGGTGCAGTTCGCAAATTGAGATGGAGAGCTTTTTGTGCGGCTGCGAGTAGCCAACGAGACCACTCGAACTCCGATGCTGCTGCTCATCGCACTCCTCACAACGACGCTACACGCGCAAGTCGTGCGGCGGTCGCCGCGGCGCGACACGTCGCACTTGGACACCGACGACGAGGGCTGCGTCTTCGACGAACAGCACCGCCGCCACTGCCTGCCGCGCCTCGTCGGCGTCGCGTGCCGCGCCGGCGTCCCACCCTTCGCACAGAGACTCCCGCCCTTCACCGCGCGTCGGCGCCGCCCCGTACAGGTCCGTCCGCGGCGGCTCGACCTCTTTGGCGACGTACCTCAACTTCCACCCGCGCCTCACGTGGGGCGAGCGCAAGGAGCACCAGTTCTTCCGCTTCCGGGGCGACCTCGCCGGCGCGCTCGAGGACCGCGTCGGCGCCGAGTGGGCCGGCAGGGTGCCGCCGGGCCACGCCGTCGTCGAGTTCTACGACGGCGAGGTGGCCGCGATCAACGTGACCTGGTGCGCGCGCGCGAACCGCGCCGCGCGACCCCGCGACGTCGCCGCGCAGGTCCACGGGCTCCTCCGGCGAGGGCGTCGCGCCGCCGGTGGGTCGACGTGTTGCCGCGGCAGGGCATGCCCCGCCGCGCCGGCAAAGAGGTTGACGTTTTCGCCCCCGCGCAGGTCGACCGGCCCTACGCGCGCCAGGGCATGCCGGGCGCGCGCGACAAGCGCAACGCGCTCTCCTGGAGGGACTACGCGCTCGAGTTCCCCGTCGCCGCCGGCGA
>NW_008705586.1:536215-546834 GCF_000186865.1 Aureococcus anophagefferens
TGTGGGTCGACTACGCGTTCACGGCGGCCCGAGCCCCGTGCAGTCGCTCGTCGCCGGCTCGTCGACGACGGCCGCGCTGACCCAGAAGCTCACGCTGTCCGGCGACGAGCCGCGCTTCGACAACGTCGTCGACCTGCCCTTCGGGCGCCTCGTCATCCGCGCGACGGTCGAACCCGACGCGCCCGGCGCGCCGGCGTCGCGGCTCACGTTCCGCTTCCGCGACGGCGAGTTCCTCGTCGACGATGCGTTATTCGGCGGCGCGCTGGCGGTGCCCTACCCGGTGCCCTTCGACCTGCTCGGCAACCGGGCCGTCGGCTATCTCGAGACGACGGTGTTGGACGAGGCGTCGGGCGTCCGCGTCGCCCGGGGCAACAAGGGCACGACCTTTGTGTTCGAGCGGGCGAGCGACGACGCCGGCGACGCGGTCATGGCCCTGGCGCGCGCGTCGCGGCGCGACGCGGCCGAGGGCGCGGCGGAGTTCGACGACGCCGCGGAGGCGGCGCGGAACGCGCCGTGCCTCGGCAGCGGCAAAGCCGCGGTCGTGCTGTGCCCCGCGCAGTTCTCGGGGCCGCGCGACTACGGCGCGCTCGCGCGGGACCTCCGCGCGCGCGGCCACGCGGTCTACGCCTGCCGCCTGACGCCGCTGAAGTGGCTGACCATCGTCAAGTCCGTGCCGACGAAGGCCTATTTCGCCGGCGAGCTCGAGCCGTCGCCGAGCCTCGACTTCTACCTCGAGGAGATCTCCGCGGCTTTCGCGCGCGCCGAGGCCGCGACGCCCGGCGGCGACGTCGCGCTGCTGGCGCACAGCATCGGCGGCTGGGTCGCGCGCGCGTGGCTCGGCGGCGACGGCGGCGGCGACGACGCCGCGCGGGAGCGGTGCGGGGCGCTGGTCATGCTCGGCACGCCGAACCTGCCGCCGCCCGCGGGCACGCCCTGGGCGAAGCTCGACCAGACGCGGGGGCTCCTCACGAACGTCAACGCGCGCATGCCCGGCGCGCATCGGGCCGGCGTCCGCTACACGTCCGTGGCGTCGAATGCCGTCGAGGGCGGCCTCGGCGGCGCCGGCGCCAACTCCGCGTTGGACCGCGGCCTCGCCTTCACGGCCTACCTCCCCCTCTGCGGCGACGGGAACGCAAAGGGCGACGGCATCACGCCGGCGCCCTGCGCGCTCCTGCCGGGCACGGACCACGTCCTCCTCGACGACGCGCGCCACTTCGACTTCCTGCCGAACCCGCTCGGCCTCCGCGCGCCGCTCCTCGGCGCGCCGTGGTACGGCAGCGACGTCGACGCGTGGGTCGGGGCTTTGGAAGGGAAGTAACTTCAAGTAAGCGCGTGGAGCTCCACCTCCGAGCCGGCTCATTGACCCCGTCCTTACGTCTCCGCGTCGCCCGCCGCGAGCCGCGCGTCGTCCTCGGGCGAGAGGTCGGGCTTGAGGCCCTGGAGCTTCACGGCGGGCGTGTCGCCGTCGAACTCGAGCACGGAGACGGACGCCGTGGGCACGGCGATCTCCGCGACGGGCGTGCCCGGGATCGCGAGCGCGAGGAGCGACCGGGTGACGAAGAGGTGGCTCACGACGACGGCGCACTCGCCGTCGGCGATGGACGGCAGCACGTCGCCGCGGAGGCAGGCCGCGGCGCGCCGCTGGACGTCGTTCACCGACTCCGCGCCGCCCGCGGGCCGGAAGTCGTAGTCGCCGAGGAACCGGCGCATGTCCTCGCCGGGGAACGCGGCCGAGACCTCGGCGAGCGTCCTGCCGACCCAGGCGCCGCGCTTGACCTCCCGGAAGGCCTCGCGCTCCTCGACGGCCGCGACGCCGCACGCCTCCGCGCAGCGCCGCGCGCCGAAGACCGCGCGTTTCATCGGCGACGCGAAGACCGCCGTCGTCGCGGCGCCGTAGGCGTCGGCGACGTAGGCGGCGGCCGCGCGCGCCTCGGCCTCGCCGCGCGCCGACAGCGGCACGTCGACGTCGCCGCCGTAGAGGCCGTCGGGCTTGACGCCGCCGCCGGCGCGGTCCACGGCGCCGTGGCGCACGAGGATCACCGTCTTGCTCATGGCCCGAACGGAGCGCAGCACCAACAACGGGGCGAGGCGCGCGAGCATCATTTTTGGTGCTGCTGCTGCTGGCCGCGCCGGTGCACCAGTCTCCAATGAAGCTTGAGGCCTAGCTTGCTGCTGGTCGCGTTGGCGCTCGACGACGCGGTCCGTCGCGCGAGCGCTCAAGCAGGTTTTGTCACTCATTGAAGCCTGCAACATTGTGTTGACGTTCCACTCGCGGCCTCCGGACGCGCCTGCCGCGCCCGCCCGTCCGGTCGCCGCCAGAGCGTGCGCGCGACAAGAAAGAAGTCCAGACTATGGGCAAATGTAGCGCGCGTCCGCCGCCGCGCCGCGGCCGCGCCGCGCGGCGTCCGCGGACGCGCGCGAAGACACGGCAGAATATACGCGCGCGGTCACGACGCGTCCTTGGCCGGCTTCACGGCCGTCCGGTCGATGGGCGGCAGGGCGTAGCGCTGCGCCTCCTCGCGCGCCTCCGCGAGTTGACGGCTCGCGTCCTCGTGCGTGAGCCGGTTCGTCTCCTCGACCTGGCTCTGCACGGACACCCAGGTGACGTACTTGAAGGCGTAGCCGAAGACGAAGAGGCCGCCGGCGACGGCCCAGAGGCGGCGCAGCTGCTGGTCGGCGGCTCCCATGCCCTCGGCGCGGCGGTCATGCACGGCGCCGGCGCGGCGGGCTGGGTCGCGCGAGCGCGAGTTTCGCGCGCGCGGCGACGCGGGGAGCGGCGCGGGGTCGCGAGCGTGGTGTTTTGTGGTAGGCGGTGCGGCGGCGCGACGCTGGAGCGCGTGCTGCGCGCGTCGAGCTGCCCCAAGCACAGGCTTTGCCACAGGCTGTGGCCCACTTTAAGAGCGGATTTTGGCCGGGGTGTCGAGCCAAGCTCGCCGTCGACCGCTGAGCCGCCCGCTGGAGCGCCTCTAAACTCGCGGTCGCGTCCTCGTCGCGTGCTCGTCGCGCGCCGCGCCGCCCTCGCCGCAACCATGTCGATGGTCTTCGACGAGTACGGGCGGCCCTTCATCATCTTGAAGGAGCAGCAGCAGAAGAGCCGCATCAAGGGCTTGGAGGCGCAGAAGCACAACATCATGGCCGCGCGGTCCGTGAGCAACATCCTGCGCACGTCCCTGGGCCCCAAGGGCATGGACAAGATGATGGTGAGCCCCGACGGCGACATCACGATCACGAACGACGGCGCGACGATCCTGGACAAGATGGCCGTCGAGCACCAGGTGGCCCGGCTCCTGGTCGAGCTGTCGCAGTCCCAGGACGACGAGATCGGCGACGGCACGACGGGCGTCGTCGTGCTCGCCGGGTCGTTGCTGGAGCAGGCCGAGAAGCTCCTGGACAAGGGGCTCCACCCCGTGCGCATCGCCGAGGGCTTCGAGACCGCGTGCAAGGTCGCGATGAAAACGTTGGGCGACGTCGCGGACACCGTGGCCTTCGACAAGACCAAGGACGACAAGGTCCTCGTGGAGACGGCCATGACGACCCTGAGCTCGAAGATCATCAACGTGCACAAGCGGAAGATGGCGCAGATCGCCGTCGACGCGGTCATGTCCGTCGCGGACGTCGACCGCAACGACGTCAACTTCGACATGATCAAGATGGAGGGCAAGCCCGGCGGGCGCCTCGAGGAGACGGAGCTCATCAAGGGCATCGTCATCGACAAGGACATCTCCCACCCCCAGATGGCCAAGGAGATCAAGGACGCGAAGATGTGCATCTTGACGTGCCCCTTCGAGCCGCCCAAGCCCAAGACGAAGCACAAGCTCGACATCACGTCCAAGGAGGACTACGACAAGCTCTTCGCCCGCGAGCAGCACTACTTCACGGAGATGGTCGCGCAGTGCAAGGCCTGCGGCGCGAACATGGTCATCTGCCAGTGGGGCTTCGACGACGAGGCGAACCACCTGCTCCTGCAGGCGGGGCTGCCGGCCGTGCGCTGGGTCGGCGGCGTGGAGCTGGAGCTCATCGCGATTGCTACGGGCGGCCGCATCGTCGCGCGCTTCTCCGAGCTGAGCGAGGCGAAGCTCGGCAAGGCGGGCTGCGTCCGCGAGGTCGCGTTCGGAACCACCAAAGAGCGCATGCTCGTCATCGAGGACTGCGCCTCCAGCGAGGCCGTCACGGTCCTCGTGCGCGGCGGCAACAAGATGATCGTCGAGGAGGCGAAGCGCAGCCTCCACGACGCGATGTGCGTCGTGCGGAACCTCGTCAAGGACAACCGCATCGTCTACGGCGGCGGCGCGGCGGAGATCGCCTGCTCCATCGCCGTGTCCCAGGCCGCCGACGACGCCACGGGCCAGGACCAGTACGCCATCCGCGCCTTCGCCGACGCGCTCGACGACGTGCCCATGGCCCTCGCGGAGAACTCGGGCCTCTCGCCGATCACGGAGCTCACGGCCGTCAAGGCCAAGCAGCTCGCGGAGAAGAACCCGAACCTGGGCGTCGACTGCCTCCAGCAGGGCACCAACGACATGAAGCAGCAGAAGGTCTTCGAGACCCTCATCGGCAAGCAGCAGCAGGTCCAGCTCGCGACGCAGGTCGTCAAGATGATCCTCAAGATCGACGACGTCATCATGCACGGCTCCTACGCCTAGGGGGGCGCGCGCCCCGGCGAAAAGGCGCGCCCCGGCCGGCCGCGCCCGGTTTAACCTCGACATCCGACTCTGCACGGGTCAGCGAGCTTCAAGAAGTCGTTCAAGGGCGCTTCATCATCGACCTTGCACTTGGCGAGGCAGCATGGCAAAGGCCGAAGCATTACCAGCGGAGGCCGACCTCCCCGTAAAGACGGAGGCCGAGGCCGAGGAGGTCTTAGAAAAGGCGCAACGGCCGTCCGGCGCCGCGTCGGCGACGGCCTGGGCCTGGGAGGACGACGGCGCCGGCGCGCCGGCGCCGACGGTGCGCCGGTGCGCGCGGCCCGGCTGCTGCACGACGGAGCCCGTCGCCGGCGACGGCGGCAGGAAGTTCGCGGCCTGCGCGCGGTGCGGCGCGCGCTTCTGCGGCCGCGACTGCCAGGTCGCCGACTGGAAGAAGGGCGGCTGCCACAAGCGCATGTGCCCGCAGATCGCCGCGCTCCGCGACGGCGGCTTCTCCCGGGACCAGCGGCGGGACGCCGTGCTGCGCGGCTGCCTCGGCCGCGTGCGCATGTACGCCTTCCCCCACTTCGTGTGCCACCGCGCGCTGCGGGGCGCCGGCGCGGTCCTGCTGCACTCGAAAACGCCGCTCGAGGACTTCTACCTCGACGGCCCCGTGAACCGGCGCGGCGACCGCATGGACCGCAGCCTCGTCGTCGCCTTCGTCCCCGCGGACGACTTCGCGACCGAGGGCCTCGGCCTGCCGCGAGCGGCGCGCGACGCGCTCGCGGCCACCGCGGCGGCGTGCGGCGACGACCGGGCGACGGTGCTCTGCAAGTTCGGCTGCGGCGCCGCCTGCGTCTTCTCCACGGACATCGTCCCCGCGCTGCCCGTCTGCAACGCCCTCGCCAAGGACTACGAGGACCAGCCCGTCCTCCAGCTCAACGTCGACGGGTAGCCGACTTAACTCCCGCTCCGGTTAGCCGTCGCTAAACACGGCCGCGAAGGGGAAGTCGTCGGCGAGGAACGGGTGGAAGAGCGCCTCCCGGGGCGTCGCGCGGTGGTCCGGGTCGAGCTCGAGCATGGCCGCGGCGAAGGACGCGAACGCGCCGTCGCCCGGTTGTCGCGGCGGGAAGTCGCGCAGGAGCCGGCGCACGGCGTCCCGGTGCCGCCGCCGCCGGTCGCCGTCGTCGGCGGGCGCCGGCGCGCTCCCGAGGTCGTCGACGACGAACCGCGCGCCGGCGAAGCGCGCCGCGGGGAACGGCCCGAGCGCGGCTTCGATCGCCGCGCGCGCCGCGCCGCGGTCCGCCCGCGCCGGCCGCAGCAGCGCCCGCCCGAGCGCCGCTTCCACGAGCACGACGCCCAGCGAGAACATGTCGATGGCGTAGCCAAAGGGCACGCCCGCGAGCACCTCGGGCGCGCGGTAGCCCAGCGACTGGATCTCGAAATCGTCGTAATACCTGTGTGGAAATCAACCAGTGGAACGCCCTGTCCAGCAAAAACTTCAAACCTCTCGAGCTCGGCCAAATCGAAGTCGATTCGGCTGATTTTTGGACGAATCTATTGCTCTCGTCGAGTTCTCGAAGCACTGCCGAAGAGCTTGCGTCGAAACCGTCGCGTACGCTCACATTGAAGTCGGGTTGAAGATTTGATTTCCACACAGCGTAGTACCGCACCGCCTCGCTCGGCCGGATCGCGTTCCCGAAGTCGATGAGCCGCACCTCGGCGTCGACGCCGAGCACGGGCCGAGCGCACAGCACGTTCTCCGGCTTGATGTCCGCGTGGATGACGCGCTTCGCGCCGCAGTAGGCCAACGCCGCCACGAGCTGGCTCGACACGCGGCGGACGTCGCGCTCGCCCAGAGGCCCCGACTGCTTCACGAGTTCTCCTAACGATGGACCGCAGGCCTCCATGGCGATGACGTAGTGGGGCCCGCTCTCGTGGGCGCCGAAGAACTCGGGGATCGCGAGACCTCGAGCGCCCTGCAACAACGCCAGCACCGCCGCCTCGCGGCGCCCGACCTCGCGAAACCCCGCGGCGAGCACCTTGACGGCGACGCGCCGCCGCCAGTGGGGGAAGAGGCGGTCCTCGACGAGGGCGATGCGCGAGAACGTGCCGTCGGCGAGCGTCTTCGTGATCCGGAACCGGCCGCACAGCAGGCCGTCGAGCGGCTCCGCGGCCGTCGCGCCTGCGGCCGCGAGGCGCGCGACGGACGCCGCCGACGGCACGCCGTGGCGCTGGGGCGTCTCGGCGCAGGCGCGCGCGACGAGCGGCGCGCGCTCCCGCGCGCCGCCGCGGTAGCTCCGGCTCAGGTTGTGCGACGGCACGTAGGCGCGCATCGTCGCCTCGCGATGGCGCGAGCGGCGGCGCGCGCGATGTCGCACGCGATGGGCGATGCCGTGCGCTGCGGTGCGGAGCGCTGCGGCGCGCGCGCACGGGTGCGGTGCAGCGCTGCGCGTCGAGGCGCTCTCTGAGAGAGCGCTCTGCGGTCCACCGTGCCGCACGCCTCCGAGCACTCCTGCGGCACCCGCGCCGCGCGCGGCCTCCGCGCCGCCCGCGCCGCCCCGACAAGAACGGACCTTTACGACATGGCGCAGTCCCAGGGCGTGACGTGCTTGACCGTGTCGTTCGTCGGCGAGGACGCGAGGAACGCGGCGATCGTGTCCGCGCCGCCCTCGGGCGAGCCCGGCGGGAGCGTCCGGTGGACGTACTCCTCCCGCATGATGCGCGCGGCCTCGTCCTCGAAGCCCCGGAGGACGTGGACGTAGGCGTCGTCGTAGTAGAGGTTCTGGGTCTCGTAGGGGTCCGCGTCGACGTCGAAGAGGAAGTTCATCGCCGAGCTGTCCATGCAACTCTGCGTGTTGAAGGACCCCGTGATTTGTAGTTCTTCATGCGCAGCGTCGCCGCCTCCGCGGTGACGGAGAAGGCGACCTCGTCGCGGATCTCGTACTTGTCGTCGGAGTTGGACGAGATCGCGGACCAGTGGTCCCGCGAGTCGCAGTCGGAGCAGTCCAGCAGCGTGCCGGCTAAACCCCGGAGGAACGTCGCCGTCCAGTCGACGTGGTGCATGAGGCCGTCGTAGGTGCCGCGCGACGCCAAACGCGTCGGCGAGTAGACGAACGCGGGCAGCTTCAAACCCCCCTCAAAGTCGAAGAACTTCATGCCCCGGTAGGGCGCGTTCGAACTGTCGCAGTAGGTGCCGCAGGGCGAGCCGCCGTTGTCGCTGTGGACCACGAGCACGTAGTCCGAGGACCGCTTCTCGAGCCGCTGCTGGAGCAGGCCGACGCCGTGGTCGACCGCGTGGAGCGCGATGCCGAAGTTCCGCCGCCGCTCCTCCAGCGCCTCGAGCGCCGCCGCGGGGTAGTCGAGGCCCGACGCGTTGGACTGCTTGTCGTCGTGGACGCCGTGGTACGCGACGTAGAGGTAGGTCGGGTTCTCCACGGAGAAGCCGTCGATGCGCCGGAGAGACTCGTTCGTGAACAAAATCGTCGAGTACTCGCCGATGACCGACGCGTCGGACAAACAGCCCTGGGGCGTGCAGCGCTGCATGTCCACCAGCGAGTAGTCCCGGAAGTGGCGCGTGAACGAGTTCTCCACGTTGCCCGACTGCTCGACCTCGTGGCTCACGTAGCCGATGCCCGCGCCGTAATACCCTAAATAGGACTTGAAGCCCCGGCTCGGCGGCAGGAACGCGGCGTTGCAGTGGCCCAGATTCCACTTGCCCACGCCGTGGACCTCGTAGCCCGCCGTCGCCAGCCGTTGGGAGAGGAAGATCTGGTCGCCGGCGTTCGCCAAGCTAAAGTTGCCCCACGCGGATATCTCGAGCGTCGCCGCGCTGTCGACGTCGACGTTGGCGAAGCCCGTGCGGTGGCCGAACTTGCCGCTCATCAACGCGGCGCGCGCCGGCGTGCAGAACGCCTGGCCGTAGTAGTTCGTCAGGCGCACGCCGTCCTGCGCGAGCGCGAGCATGTGCGGAAAGACCTCGGGCGCCAAATCCTGGCTGTCCCAGAGGTCGTTCATGCCCACGTCGTCGAGCACGACGTGGACGATGTCCGGCCGCCCGGCGCCCACGGGCACGTCCGACAGTGTTTTCACTGCGCTTTTCGCGGAGTCCGGCCGCGACACGTCGACGCGGATGGACGGCGCACCGGCGCTCATGTTCGCCGGGACCGCCGTCCGCCGCCAGGGCACGAACACCGCCAGCGCGAGGGCGCTCCCGACGGCCGCCGCCGCGGCGAGGGCCGCGGTCCGCCGCCGCCACGGCGCGGCGTCGGCCATGCTGGGGCAGCCTCACCTCGCGACACGCCCGCCAAAGCACGGGATACGAAGGGTGATGTTGCCGGCCTCTCTAAAGGTGCATTTGAGGCGGGGACGAGTAAGATATACAGATTAATTGGTTGTTGAACTTTTTTAGTTACTGGCTCTGCGCGCAAGACGACATTGAGCCCTTTCAGATGCAACAAGAATCAGGCAAATCGGTGGTGATGGCGCCGAGATAGAGCTCTCCAAAGGTGTCGTTCACCACTGGCGGACGCCTCTTCGCCATCGATTTTCTCGAAATCTTATCGCGTCGCTAAGCTCTGCATCTTACTCGTTCCCCGCTTCATTTCTTGTGGCAAGACATCCCTCGACGCGCCGCGGTGACCGCGGCCGGCGTCCGACGCGTCGACCATGGACGGCGCGGGCCGGTGGATGGACGACAGCGCGTCGGCGAGCTGCCTGCTCTGCACGTCGCCCTTCTCCTTCACGAACCGGCGGCACCACTGCCGGAGCTGCATGCGCCTCGTCTGCGGCCCCTGCAGCAGTCGGAGCATGCGCCTCGGCCCCGTGCGCAGCGACGGTTCCCGGCGGCCGCCCGCGGCGCCGACGCTGCGGTCCGCCTTCGCGACCATGGGCAAGATCACGAGCCAGGTCGCGACGCTCGGCTCCGTCGGCGGTTTGGAGGAGGACGCCGCGGCGGAGGAGCGGGTCTGCGACGACTGCTGGGCGACGCTCGGCGGCGCGGCGCTCGGCGGCGACGAGGCGCGCGCGTCGACGCCCGTCGCGGACGGGCGCGACGACGCGACGTACGCCGTCACGGTCGTCCAGGCCGCGCGCCTACCGCTCGGCAAGGACGCGGGCCTCTTCGGCGACTCGCCGCGGCAGCCGTCGGCCTTCGTGGAGTTACGGTCCGAGGGGCGCCTCGTCGGGTCCACGGAGCCGCTGCCGGAGACGCGCGACCCGGCCTGGCGCGCCAGTTTCGACGTCGTCGTCGCCGGGCAGTCGAGGCGGCGCGCGGCCTACGTGACGCTCGCGATCTTCGACCGGAAGCGCGCGGGCCCCCACGGCGTCAAGCTGCCCCAGAGCGGCCCGCGCGACGAGCGCGTCGGCGCCTGCCGCGCGTTCCTCAACGGCGCGCCGACGCAGTGGCTCGAGATCGTCGGCGGCGCGGGCGAGCCGGGCGGGCTCTTGCGGGTCGACGTCGCGCGCGTCTCCGGCGAAGCGCCCGCGGCGCGGGCCGCGCCGCGGCCGCCGCGCTGCGCGGACATCGACGGCGGTTCCTGGCCCGCGCGCCTCGACGCGCTCTACCCGCCGGGGTCGGCCGTCCACGGCGCGTGCTTCGTCGCGTTCGCGCCGGGCCAGTACGCGCCCCTCGACGAGATCGTGCTCGAGGTGCTCGCGGACGTGTCCGGCTCCGCGTCGCCGAGAGCGCCGCGAAGGCGCGGCGCGCTCCTGTTGACGTCGCACCGGCTCCTCTTCGTGCCCGAGGCCTCCGACGGCGCGCCCTTCTTCGTGCCCCACGCGACGTGCCTCGACGTGCGGGTGGAAGCGCCGCCGCCGGGCTCGAACACGGACGCGCTGGCGCTCTGCGTGGTGACGCGCGACTTTCGAAAATTCGAGTTCACGTCGCGGACGGCGACGAACCGCGACTTCCACTGGTACCGGTCGGAGATCCGCTGGCGCACGCGCGAGGACCGGTTCCACCGCCCGGCGGCGGCCAAGGCCGCGACGCAACCGAAT
>NW_008705586.1:548142-549629 GCF_000186865.1 Aureococcus anophagefferens
TTTGCGTTCCCGGAGCACGGCGAGGAGCGCCGCGAGCTTGTGCTCGGGCCGGAGCACGACGTACTCGTTGAGTAGCTCCGGCGGCAGGACGCGCTTCTCGCCGGAGGCCTCGGCCCGCTGGACCCGGACTCGGACCGTCGCCGGATTCCGGAGCCCCGCGCGCGCGAGCTCCGCGACGGCGCGCGTCTGCGTCGCGGAGAAGAGCGCCGTGCGCCGCTGGCGCGGCAGGGCCCGCATGATGCGCTCGAGCTCCTCGGCGAAGCCGAGCTCGAGGAGCGTGTCGGCCTCGTCGAGCACGAGGACGGCGACGCGGCGGCCGTCCATCGCGCCCCGCTTCAGCAGGTCGTCGAGGCGGCCGGGCGTCGCCACGACGACGTCGTCGCGGACGGCCCGCTCCATGGCGGCGCCGCCGACGACGAGGGACGCCGCGAGCGCCTTGGCGGCGCAGAGCTTCCGGAGCACGGCGAACGTCTGCGTCGCGAGCTCCCGCGTCGGCGACACGCAGACGCAGCGCGGGCCCGGGCCGGGCTCGTTGGCCTTCGCGGCGGCGACGAGCTCGACGGCCGACGCGCCGAAGGCCAGCGTCTTCCCGGAGCCCGTGACGGCCTCGGCGACGACGTCCTTGTTGCCCAGCATGAGCGGGATCGACGCCGCCTGCACGGGCGTCATGACTTTGAAGCCGAAGTCGTCGGCGATGCAGGCCAGGGTCTCCGGCGAGAGGCCCGTCGCCGCGAAGGACCGCGGGTCCATTGGAGCGCCGGCACGCGGCACTACGGCCTTGGCTTCGGCCATCACTGGTTGCGAGTTGCAGTGGATACCCCGTCGCTTGAACTTTTGCAAGCCAAGACAAACTTTGAAGAAATCCTAGCTTCTAGAGGGCTAGAGACCGTGTCTCCGCAGGAGTATTTCAGCGGCCGATGATGGAATCTCCACCTTAGAGGGCCCCGCGCTCCTCGAATCTGCAGCGACGTGAAACGATCCCAGTGGCTTTGAGGTCCGCAAACATGCGGGTGAGGCACATGAAAAGACGCGACATCCGGACGATTGCGAGGCGACGCAAACGGGCAGCCTCAGGGGGTGGAATGAGGCGCGGCAGCTTCCCCCGACCCGATTTTCGGTCCCCTTCGAGTCACAGAGCGTCGGGAATCGTTCGTCATGGGGGCGACCAGATGCCCTCGCGGCAGCTCTTCGACTCGAGCCGATTTGATCGAGATTACCTCACCGGCTCCGAGAGGCGCGCGGCGCCGCGGGCGACACGGTGCTCACCGCGCAATGCATGAGGCGAGCTGTCTGGCGGAAATTCGAAGGTGGTCTCTGGCAGGGCATGCCGGGGGCGCATGCAAAAGTCCGCCAGACAGCTCGGACCTCAGCACTAATGCGAGCCCCTCGTCGGTCGCCCCCCACCGATAACGGCCGTTCTCGTCATCCACGGGCTGCCCCGACGCGAACTAAGTTGCTCGCCTTCGACCGATGGTCTTTCCCGAGGA
>NW_008705587.1:0-1889 GCF_000186865.1 Aureococcus anophagefferens
CGCGACGACCCGCGCGCCGCTAGGACCGCTTTCCCGGCGATGGGCGTGGCCTTGACCTTGACCATCTTCGTCGCGTAGCCCGACGCGCCGTAGAGCTCGTTGGCGCCGCCGATGCCGTTGCCCCGGAGATCCAGCGTGCGCAGCGTCCGGTTCGTCTTCACGGAGTCCATGACGGACGCGAGCTCCGAATCGTCGAAGTCCGCGTGCGCCACCCTGAGTTCCACCAAACCGCAGACCTTGCGCTTGATGAAGCTCGACAGCTGGGCCGCGGACCGCCAGTCCAGATCGTTCTGCGAGAGGTCCAGCGTCTTGAGCTTGGGCCCCATCTTCTCGAGCGCGCGGAAGAGCGGGCCGATCGTGACCTGCGCGGAACTCGAATCCTCGACCCGACTTCAATGTGAGCGTATGCGACAATTTCGACGCAAACTCTTTTGCCGTGCTTCGAGGACTCGATGAGAGCGATCGGTTCCTCCAAAAACCAGCCGAATCGACTTCGATTTGACCGAGCTCGAGAGGTTTGAAGTTTGGCCGGAATAAACCGAACCAGCGGTCGATTTCCGCGCCGATCGCGACGTCCGTCCACCGGTTGTCCGCTAAAAGCAGCTCCCCGAGCTCCGGCAGCTTCGGCAGGACCTTGACGAGCACCTCGCCGACGCCGTCGCCGAGGCCCCGGTGGCTCAGGTTCAGCGTCGTCGTGAGGTCCCGCCGCAGGAGCACGCACTCCGGCGGCAGGTCGCGCATGCGCACCAATTCGATGAGGAACTGGTGCCGCGGGCTCGCCGGGTCCGCGAAGATGCCCGGGTCCCTGTCGTCGTCGTCGTCGGAGTCGTCGAGCTCCGGGACGTAGTCCACGGGGCCCACCATCTTGAGCTCGTCGAGCGACGTCACCATCGCCGCCTGCTTCGACAACGCGCGGAACGCCGCGGCGAACCTGCGCGGAACTCACATCTTCAACCCGACTTCAATGTGCGCGTCATCGAACAGTTCAGCCTCTTCGGCCGTGCTTCGAGAACTCGCCGAGAGCGATCGATTCATCCAAAAATCGGCCACATCGACGTCGATGTGACCGAGCTCAAAAATTTCAAAGTTCGGTCGGGACGTGCCAAACCGGCGGTTGATGTCCACGCCGCGGCGAACCTCGCGCGCGCGTCGTCGCCGAAGTACTTGGCCTCCTCGTCCTTGGACAGGTTCGCCACGGACGGCGTCTCCGACAGGGCCTCGCCCTCGGGCGGCGCGTCGACGAGCGACGCGGCCGTCGGCAGGCTCTCGGCCTCGAAGGACGGCTCCGCGGTGCCGGGCGCGGGCGCGATCTCGGACGACGCCGCCTCGTCGGCCTCGGCGTCCCGGGCGATCTGCGCGAGGCCCATGACGCGCCCGAGGCTCGACGTGGCGAGCGAGCGCCGCTCCGCGGCCGCGTCGACGGGCGCCGCGACGGAGAAGCTGCCCAAAAACGCGACGGCGCACTTCTTCGACCGCGCCCCGGGCCGGCCCCGCTTGCCGAAGAGCGTGCGCATGTTCGCGTCCTGCGTGCGCTGCTTCAGGTAGGGCGGCGGGTACTCGTCCATCTCCATGTCGTCGAGGTAGTCAAAGTCCTCGCGCCGGTCCGTCTTCTGCAGCAGAGGCGCGAGCCGCGCCTCGGACCACGACTCCTGGAAGAGGCCCTCCTCGCCGGTCATGACCGTCGCGCCGTCGAAGGTGCGGTCGTCGCTGGCGAGGCTCGCGCCGCCGGGCGAGGAGGGCTCGCCGAAGGAGCGCGCGCGCGCGCGGCCCGCGGCCGGCGAGCCCGGCGGCGGCGCCGTCGACGGCCGCGCGCTCGCCGACCGCAGCAGCGACGAGCCGCCCAGACTCCGCGCGCGCTGCGACGCGCCGTCGCGGTCGAGCATGGACCG
>NW_008705587.1:2559-5036 GCF_000186865.1 Aureococcus anophagefferens
GGCGCCCCGGCTGCTCGCCGCGACGTGCTCGTAGGACCGCGACGCCTTGCGGATGTTGCGCAGCGCCTTGCGGCCCGCGGGCTCGGGCGCCTGCCGGACGACGCTGCGCCGGTTCGTCGGCGCCTCGCTGCCCGTCGACAGGTCGTCGCGCCCGAGCTGCGAGCTCCGCCGCCGACCCGCGAGGTTCGCGCTCGTCTTCGACCGCACGCTCGCGCGCTGGTCCAGGTGGCCCTCCTCGATGAGGTCCGCGAGGTCCGACAGCATGACGGCGGATTAGGGCTGCCTCATCGTGCTTCGCGCTGGCGTTGGAGAGGTAGATGCTGCAGGGCTTGCTTCTAATGTTGAACTAAAGCGCTTAAGCTTCCCAATTTCCCATGGCGCTAGTCACGTGGGCGAGCGGAGGCGCGGCCGCGTGCGGTTTGCGGGCGAAAACGAACAATGATCTCTCTCACGTCAGGTCGATGATGTCGTCGTCCTCGGAGATCGGCCGCGGCGGCGGCCGCCGCGCGGCGGGCCGCGGAGCCGGCGCAGGAGCCGGCGGCGGAGCTGGGGCAGCCGCAGGAACCGTGCCGGCCGTGTAGCTCGCCTTCGCAGCGGACTCAAGGCCTCGCCAGAGCTCGCCGAGCTTCGCGCCGAGCTCGCCGAACGAGAGGCCGGGGAACTCGCGCTTGACCTTGGGCCGCATCTCCTTGGAGAAGAGCATGAAGCCTTTGAGCGGCTTGTCCGCCGCGTAGTCCGCCGCGGGCCGCGCGCCGCCCTCGGCAAACAGGCCTTGGTGAGGCGTCAGGCCTTTTTGGCGAGGTATCATCCGAGAGGCCGGCTTTTTGGCGACCGCGTGCGCCGGCGCGCCGTTGGAGTCTTCGACGAGAAGCGCGGCCGGGCGGCCGCGGCCCTCGGCGAGCGTGAGCCGCGCGCGCTTCGGGTCGGGCTCGCCGTCCGGCGGCGCGCACGCGTCGGTCCGCGCGAGAGCCTCGAGGACGAGGGCGCCGGGCTTTTTTGCGCCGCGGGCGCCCGCGGCGACGCGCGCAAGAAATGCGCGGAGTTGGGGCACGTCCGTGTCCGCCGCGGATTCGAAGGTCGACGGCGGCCCGTCTCCCGTCTTTACATTCTCCAGTTTCTGACAGTCGACCGCGCTACAAACAAAGACGGGAAAGTCGAAGGCCCCGCCGGAATTCACCGGCAGCTCGCGCCAGGGCACGCCCTCCCAGAAGGTCTCCGCCGCGCGGGCCCGCGAGAAGGCCGCGCGCGCCTTGGCCGCGTCGAGGCGCGTCGTCGCCTCGGGGAGCCGGAGGCTCTCGACGATCTCCGACCGGTTCACGAGATCGTTCTGCGTCGCGACGAGGGCGACGGCGCCGAGGGCCCCGTTTGCCGCGAGGTCGCGGCGCAGGGACAGGGGCAGCGCGTCGGAGATGGACTTGTCGTTGACCGCGCGCCGCACGTTCGACGCGAAGAGCACCGCGTCCGCCGTCGCGAGCGCGCCGCGGACCGCGCGCGACCGCGCCTCGTTGTCGTCCAAGACGCCGGGCGCGTCGACGAGGCGCAGGCCGCCGAGGCACGCCCAGGGCCCGCGCACGGTGACGCGGCGTACTAAAGGCCAGAGCTGGAGCGCGGACGCGTCGTTCGCCGAGTCGACGTAGGGGTCCAGCTTGTCCCGGAGTTCGTCCGCGTCTTTCGCGCCGAAGCAGATCATGGTCCCCAGCCGCTCGTGCTCGAGGGGCGCCGGCCACGCCGCGTCCGCGCCGTGCGTCGCGACCGCGGCCGCGCGCGCGGCGCCCGCGGCCGAGTCCGCCGGCGGAACCGCGGCGCCGTGTTGTTCGCGGTGCGCCGCGAGGGGCGCGAGCGCCGCGGCCCACTCGTCGCGGCTCAGGAACGCGACCTCGACCTCGTACTGCGCGCCGCGCGGCGCGGCGTAGAGGCACTCGAGCGCGACGACGGACGCCGTGCAGGCGCGCATGCAGTTCGTCGGCAGGACCTCGGCCTCGCCGACGAGCGCGTTGAGCAGCGACGACTTGCCCGCGCCCGTGGAGCCGACGACGACGACCTCGTGGAGCGTCTCGGGCTTCGGGGGCAGCGCGTCGTCGAAGCCCGGCACCGCGCGGCGGCAGAGGTTCCGCGCGGCGCGGAGCGCGTCCTTCGCGGCGCCCGGGACCTCGTCGTCGTCGACGCCCAGGAGGGCGTCGAGCTCGTCGTCGTCGAGCGACGCGAGCACCTCACCGTCGCAGTCGAGCGGGAGGTTGAGCGCCTCGCCCCAGGCGTTGAGGCCCTCGCCGAGCGCCGCCGCCGACGGCCAGGCGCGCGGCGGGCCGGACGCCTGGAGCCGGAGCGCGAGCTTCCGCGCCGCGAGCCGCGGGCCGGGCGCGTCGCCGCCGCCGAAGAGTACGTCGCGCAGCTCATCTTCGCCCATGGACCGGAGCGCCTCGCCGTCGATCGCCTCCTCGCGCGCGGCGGCCGCGGCCGCCTCGCCGCGCGGCGACGCC
>NW_008705587.1:5191-14296 GCF_000186865.1 Aureococcus anophagefferens
GGCTCATGCACCCCGACTCCGGGATCGGCGCGTTCACGACGGCGGCTAGGTCCGTCGCGAGCTTGACGGGCCAGCGCGCCGCGGCCGCGTCGTACGCTCCGGCCGTCGCCGCGCACGCCGCTTCCCCGCAGCGACGGTTCGACGAGACGAGCATCGAGTGGAGCCAGTCGAGGTTCGTCGGAATGGAGTCCCCGTGGGCGCGCCGGAGCTCCGCGTACGCGGCCAGGACCGCCTTGTCGAAATTATCGTCCTGGACTCGGTCGTTATTGTAATGGCTGACGGTGTGCGTCCTCGGCGCGACGGGAGCCGGCCAGGAGAACGTCAGCGTCGTCGGCCGGGCCGCCGACTTGAGCCGGCCCCGCAGTGTCTCCGTCCGCTCGCGGCCGACGCTGCTCCCACCAGCGATGGTATCGAGCTGCATGCCAACGCGAACGCCGGCGGCCTCGGCCGCGCCCGTCACGGCGATCACCTTGAGCCCCCGCTGCCCGTAACTTGAAGAGGTGTATGGCTCTTGGGACGCCTTCGAGAAACTCATGCCGAGGTCGGCCGACTGGGCAACAAAGGAAACCTTGGTCGCTTTCGGTTTCGCGGCCTCGGCGACCTCGGCCCGCACAAAGGCCAGCAGCGCGTCGTCCGAGCCGTGCGCGATGAGCACGCGGGCCGCACGCTTCCGGGCGGCGACGCCGTCGAGCGACGCGAGGCACAGGGCCACCGCGAGGTCCGGGCGGAGGGCCGCGACGCGGTCGACGAACGCCTCCGGCGCGCCCTCGAGAACCCCGCCGAGCGGCTGGGCCGCGATCGCGTCGAGCACGGAGTCGCGGAGCGAGGCGGCCGCGCCGCGCCGCGTCACCTCGTCGAGCGCCAGATCGAAGAGCGCGCCGCGCCAAGACGGCCCTTTCGCCTCCGCGCAACTCGACAGCGCTTCGACCGCGAGGGACCGGTCCGCCGGCAGCCAGCCGTCGGCGATGCCCGAGCGCACGGCGGCCGCGCCAGCGGCGACGTCGTGGGCGAGGAGCGCGGCGGCGCCGCGCGTCGCGGCGGCGACGGTCTCGGCGCCGCGGTCGAGCTCGACCGCGACGCGAGCCACGGCCGGCCACCGGTCCCAGAGCTTGGCCTCGGCGATCGCGTCGAGCGCGCGCTTCGCCGCCGCCGCGGCGCCGGCGCCGGCGTCCTCCGCGGCGATCGCCCGCAGCGTCGCCGCGGCGCGGTCGAGGGTCTGAGCAGATATCTTGTCGAGGGACCCATCGGTGGTCGGCGAATTCCTCGTCAGCCGCGCCTCGACGGCCGCGACGGCCTGCTGTCGCACCGCGGGGAGCGCGTCGCCGGGCGCCGCTTCGTGGCGCGCGACCTCGAGCGCAAAATCGACGAGTTCCATGCAGTGCTGCAGATTCACCGTGCGGTCCAGCGCACAGGCACCGGCCACGGTCTCCCACTTGTCGAGCCAGCCCCGCGCCAGGAGCTCGCGGATGTTTGACCGGGCGTTATCGAAGTTGTCCTTGACGCGCAGCGCGTTGGACCCGAGCGACGCTCGACCGAAGCATCGCCGCGTCGATCGCGCGACGAGCTTCGCGGCTGCGGCGTTCACCGCGGCGAGGAGGACCGGCTTTGACTCCGGCGCCGCGGCCATCGCCTCGGCCAAGTCGTCGGCGGGGAAAGCGTTCGTCGGGCGGAGCTGCACGAGGCTCGCGCAAAGAGCTGGCCGACCCGCCTTGGCCAGCTCCACCGCCCGATCGGTCAACTCGTCGAGCCGATTGTTGGTCTCATCATCGAGCGCACGCGCGATTGGGGACTGGTCCGTGACGGCCCTGGGGCAGGTCCAGGTCCCAGGACCGACCTTGACGGGCTTACCGGCCGGTTTGATGATCTTCGTGGGCCGATATCGGACTTGAGCCTCGACCAGGCCGCCCGCGACGCCCACGAGCAGCGCCTCGCGGATGTTCTCCGGAAGAGATTCGGCGCGGTCCAGGAGCAGGTCGACCGTCTCCTCGAGCCGCTCACCGACGAACTCGACCGCGTCGGGCAATGGATTCTCATCCACCGCGCAGCTGCATTCGATATCGCGCTCGTTTTCACAGTCGTAGCAATCCCAGCTGCCGCAAGGGCACTCGCCGCGACCGTACGGCTCTGGTTCGCAGCCGCAGTCCTCGCCGTTGACCCAGCTCTCGCGAGTGTTCTTCACCTCCAGCTCCGCCTCTTCGAACGCCTCCTCGGCGTCCTCGCAGTACGCCGCAACCGCCGTCGCCGCTCGCTTCTCCTGCGCCACGATTGCCGGGTCGTCGTTGGGCGCCGCCGCATCGATGACGACCGCGTCGAGGTCACGGACGTAGGCCGCCCCGGGCGACGCGGCGCCCGCGCTCGCCGCCTCGGCGAGGAGGCGCGGCAGGGCCACGTCGAGCCCCGCGCCGCTCGTCGCCGGCGAGAAGGCGACGTCGACCGCGGCGGCTCGGACGTCGGGTAGAGCCAAGAGCCCGCTCCGCAGCGCGTCTATTTCGACGGCCTCCGTCGCGAGTTTGGAGAACGCGAGGGCCGCCGGCGTCATGAGGGGCTGGTTCCACTCAGAGTCGTCTTCGCTCCAGGACCGGGTCGGGTCGAGGCGCAGGCCCTCGCCGTCGCGGGCGGCCGCGAAGGCGACGTCGGTGCTGCTCAAGTACGACTCTCCGGTTTCGTCGGGCTTCCGCACGACGCGCCCGAAGACGACGCCGCGCGCCGCGTCGTAGAACACGGGCGACGCAAGCTTGAAGCAGACCACCTTCTTGGGAGGCGCGGGTTTCGGTTTCTGCTCGGTGCGCACGACCGAGGCTATCGCGGCCGGCAGCGCGAGCTTCTCGACGGCGGCCGCGTCCACGAGCAGGGACGCGGTCGCCGGCGCCGCGGTCGAGATCGCCGCCTTGAGGCACTCGTAGGCCGACGTCGTCCCCGCGGCGGCCGTCGCGACGGCGTGGAGGAGCACGTCGGCGACGGCCTGGGGCGCGAGCTTGGCGGCATCTGCCGCGACGTCCTGCACGCGAGCAACGTCGCCGGGCTTGTTTGCGGCGAAGCGGAGCAGCTGCAGCGCGGGGACCGAGTCCGCGAGCCCGACGCCCGCCCCCCAGTTCTGGTCTCCCTTGGTACGACGGCACGACGCCCGGAGGACGACGGCGTCGCCGGCCGCGCGGACCTCCACGGTCACGACGACCTGCTTCTCCCCGCTGCCGGTGACGACGCCGCGGAGCGAGTCGCCGTCCCAGCGCAGGGACGCCACGGACACGCCTTCCGCCGCAGCGCCGGCGAGGAGCCGCTCGACGAATTTGCTCCCCCGCGTCTCAGCCTTTGGCGCCGCGCCGCTCTGCTGGTCGTCGCCGCTCGCCTCGTAGGGCGAGTCGTCGGTCTCGGAGTCGAGTTCCGCCGCGACGAGCGCGGACGTGGCGCAGGGGTCGTCGTCGAAGTCGCCGACCGAGTCGTCGTCGTCGTCGCCCTCCGCGGCCTCGGCCGCGCGCGGCGCGCCCGCGTCGAGAAACGCCGCGACGGCGGCGTCGACGCCCGCGCGCGGCGCGGCCGACGCCTTGGCCAGCGCGCCGGCGAGGCCCAGCGCCCGGGCGACGCGGGCCTCGTCGCTCGCGGCGCCGACGTCGCGGATCGCCCAGGCGCGTCCGACGACTTCGACGCACGTCGCGCCGCCGCCGCGCCAGCGCGCCGCGAGGCGCTTGCCGTCCTCGGTGTAGGTCAGCGACGCGACCTCGAGGCCCTTCGTCAGGCGCAGCGCGTCGACCGCGTCGACCGCGAGGCGCGCTTCCGCCGCCGCCGGGGCCGCCGCCACCGTGCCCTGCGAGTCCAGCGGGCGCTCCACCTCCTCCATGGGGCTCGGTGCGGCGGCCGCCGCCACCGTGCCCTGCGAGTCCATCGGACGCTCGAGCTTCTCCTCCTCCTCCTCCTCCTCCTCCTCCATGGGGCTCGGCGCGGCCGCCGGCGCCGCCTCGGCGTCCGTCGGTTCCGCGGCCGCCGGCGTCGCCTCCTCTTCCATGGGGCTCGGCGCGGCCGCCGGCGCCGCCTCGGCGTCCGTCGGTTCCGCGGCCGCCGGCGTCGCCGGCGCGCGCCGCGCGGCGTCGAGCTCGGCCCGGAGCCGCGCGATCTCGCTGAGCGCCGCCGCCAGGTCCATATCTGGGGCTTCTTCGTCGACGAGCGTGAACGCCTCATCGTCGCTGACGAGGCGGCCCGCGCCCTCGCGCAAGACGCGGTCGCCCCGCAGCACGATCGCGTCGCCGGGCGAGACCGCGGCGGACTCGCCCTGCGCGAGCCGCAGGACGGCGCCGCCGTCGCGCACGACGCACGTCGGATTGACGCGGCCGCGCGAGACGACGCGCAGGCCGCCGGCGCCGTCGCGCACGAGCAGGGCCTGCTGCCGCGATACGAGCGGCGACATGACGCCGAGGCTCAGGCCACCGCCCTCGCGCCCGAGCATGACCTCGCCGTCCGGCAAAGGCGTGACAACGCCGCCGACGCTCCGCAGCGCCAGGGCGCGCTTCGGCCGCGGGTGCGGCGTCTGCGGAGCGATTTGGAGCTCCATAATTTGAGCAGCTCCAACGATTTTGGTAAAGTTGTCGGCACATTGAAGGCACCGAGATGTTAGCAGGATCCGCTACGAGTACCTCCGAAAACTTACTTCGCCGCGAAGGCCGCGAGCGTCGCCGTGTTCGCCGGGCCCTTGGCGCCCTTCTTGCGCTTCGTGTTGACCTCGCAGCCGAGCTCCTTGAAGCGCGCGGCGAGCGTCTTCACGGGCGTCTTGAGCTCCGCGGAGACCGCGTCCATGTCCGCCGTGCCGCCCTCGGCCTTGAGCATGGCGAGGAGGATGTGGGAGAGGAGCTTGGCCTTGAGCGCGGGCGTCTTGACGTACTTGACGCTCGCGCCGTTCTCCGACGCCTGCGCGTAGGCGCCGTAGAGGTGGCGCGCGACGTCCTCGGGGACGAGCTTCGACATCTTCATGTCGGCGAGCTTGAGCGTGCCGTGGCCGTCCAGCGCGTGGAAGAGGAGCATGTGGCGGAGCAGGATCAGGAGGTTCGACAGCCGGCCGTCGCCGGGGCCGAGCTTCGCGAGGCGCGCCCGCACGTAGGGCGACCAGTCCGCGGGCACCCAACTCTTCAACTTCTGCTCGGCCTGGACGTCGAGGCGGAACGCGCGCTGCTTGACGATGGCCGCGGTGACCGCCTCGTCGCCGAAGAGCGCGGCGTAGTCCTCGCGCGGCGCCTCGGCCGCGGGCGCGGGCGCGGCGGCGGCGGCGGCCTCGGCGGCCTCGGCGAGGCCCGCGACCGTCGACGAGAGCTCGTCGCCGGCGAAGACGGAGCCCGCGTCGACCATGTTCGCGACGCGCGCGCGTAGCTGCTTCTGCTTCTTCTTCGTCCCGAAGGCGTCCGCGAGCGCGATGTTGCGCTCGAGCCAGGACTTGTCCCGATCGGCGACGTCGTCGCCGCCCTCGACGCGGCACTTGGGCGTCGCGGCGACGGCGTAGGCCTCGCAGGCCTCGAACGTGACCTCGCCGGTGCTCTTGTCGTAGACGCCGAGCGCCCACCGCGCGGCGCCGGGCAGCTCGGCGACCTCGCCCCGGTAGCGCATGACGCTCGTCGCGCCGACGAGGGCGCCGTCGCCGGCCTCGTCGCGCAGCTCGACGCCGTCCATGCCCTCGTAGGTCAAAACCGTGTGCATGAGCTTGTGGGTCCCGGACCCGGCCCGGACCTTGGCGTGCTTGGGCATTTTTCGTCGGCGGCGCGGCTGGGGGCCAGCGGGGGTTTCACGAGTGCGCGGCTGGCGCGGCGGGCGCGGGCGACGACGGCGCGCGGCCGGCGCAGGACGACGCGGCTGGCGGCCGCTCTCCCAGACGGCAGCTCTCGCCGGATGGTCGCGATGGTGCCGTCTCCTTGCAGTCCATAGCCATATATAAACGAGCATGGCCGACGACGACACGGACCTCGCGAAGCTCTTCGAGAACGTGGAAAAACGGAAATCGAACGCGCTCGTCGACGCGGACCGCGACGCGCCCGGCGTCGCGCCGAAGCGCTACGCCCCGGTGGAGGAGGACTACGTCGTGGGCATCGTCGAGGACCGGGGCGCCGAGGCGTACCGCGTGGACCTGCTCGGCGCGTCCGTGCCCGGCAACCTCGGCGCCCTCGCCTTCGACGGCGCGACGAAGCGTAATCGGCCGCAGCTCGCGATCGGCGACGCCGTCTTCTGCCGCGTCGAGCGGACGACGCGCGGCGGCGAGGCGCAGCTCAGCTGCTGCGCGACGCGCGGCTCCAAGAAGGAGTGGATGACGGGCGCCGCGACCTTCGGCAAGCTCGCGGCGGGCGCCGCGTGCGCGGTGGCGTCCGTGTCGCCGGCGTTCGCGCGGCGGCTGCTCGCGCGCGACGCGCCCGTGCTCGCGGCCCTCGGCAAGCACGTGAAATACGAGGTCGCCATCGGCCACAACGGCGCCGTCTGGATCCGCTCGGGCAACACGCTCGACACGATCATCGTCTCGAACGCGGTCGAGAACGCGGAGCACCTCGACGAGGCCCAGGTCGCGCCCATGGTCGACCAGATCGTCGCGGGCATGCACGCGCGCACGACGCTGCTCGTCCACGGGCTCTCCTAAGCTCGGTTTTGCGGCGCCCCGGTGGTTGTCGTCGAGGTTCAACGTCGCAACTTGCAGTAGGCTTGCAGTGCTGCTGAAAGAGAGCAACCTTGAGCGTCTGGCGACCACCTCCGATGCTGCGCCCGTCGCTCCTCCGGACGGCCGCGCGCCGCGCGGGCCACCCGCGGCAACGGCGGTCCTACGCCCTGGCGGCGTCGCCGCGGTGCCTCCCGGCGACGCACGGCGACCGCCGCGGTCCGACGTCGTCGAGCAGCGCCTATTGCCGCTACGGCACGTCGCGCGGCCTGAGCTCGCGGGCGAAGCGCGACTACTACGAGGTGCTGGGCCTGAGCAAGGGCGCGAGCGACGCGGAGGTGAAGAAGGCCTACCGCCAGCTCGCGAAGAAGCACCACCCGGACACGAACCAGGGCGACCCCGACGCGACGAAGAAGTTCCAGGAGGCGTCCGAGGCCTACGAGGTGCTGAGCGACGCGGAGAAGCGGCGCGGCTACGACATGTACGGCCACGCGGCCCAGGACTTTGGCGGCGGCGGGCCCGGCGGGCCCGGCGGCGACCCGTTCGAGTCGTTCCGCCGCGGCTTCGGGGGCGGCCAGGGCGGCCCGTTCGGCGGCGGCGGCGGCTTCGGCGGCCAGCCGGGCAACGAGCAGTTCGAGGACCTGCTGAACGAGTTCTTCGGCGGCGGCGGCCGGCGGCGCCGGGGCCCGCGGCGCGGCGCGGACCTGCAGCTCGCGCTGCGCCTGTCGTTCATGGAGGCGGCGCGCGGCGTCGAGAGCAAGGCCATCGAGTGGCACGACGTCGGCCGCGACGGCCGCCGCGGCGACCGGCGCTCCGTCGACGTCGCCGTGCCGCCGGGCGTCGACACGGGCATGCAGATCCGCCTCAGCGGCAAGGGCGGCGCGGGCGACGCGGGCGCGCCCGCCGGCGACCTCTTCGTGCAGATCGAGGTCGAGCCGGACCCCTACTTCGACCGCGACGGCGCCGACGTCCACGTGGACCTCGAGCTCGACTTCGCCGACGCGGCGCTCGGCGCGACGAAGGACGTGCTCACGCTCGACGGCATCGTCGAGATCAAGATCCCGCCGGGCACGCAGCCGGACACGAAGCTCCGGCTCCGGGGCAAGGGGCTGCCCGTCATGAACAACCGGGGCCGCGGCAACCAGATCGTCCGCGTCCACCTCGCCGTGCCCCAGGCCCTCTCCCCGAAGCAGCGGGAGCTCCTCGAGGCGTTCCGCGCGGACGCGGGCGAGCCGAAGACGACCGCGCAGGCCGCGCTCGACCGCCTCCGCGCCTTCTTCAGCGGCTGACATTTTCGAACAGAAACGCGCGCTTTTAAACTAGCCAATGTAGCCATCGCGAGTAGCGAGCCTCACTATGTGGTTCTTCACCACCTCCATCACTGGTCTCTCACCATGCTCGGCAATGATCTCGGCGAACGCGGCAGCATCGGCAGCAGCCTCACTGCGCCCAATACCTTGCGCTCGATACAAGACCATGACCTTGCACTCGATGCGGTGCCCGCTGCGCCAATGCGCCTTCTGGCAATCGCGCGAACCTGCGATGGATCCAGAGTCCGGACGCAAAGCGAGACAGAAATGGACGCGGCGTTCGCACAGTATTTGCAGCGCTGGCAGCCACCGCAGACCTGGAACCGCGGCTGAATGAGAGAGCCGACGCCACCGCAGTACGCGCACGTACGGCGGCGCTCGGCGCGTCGGACGCGCGGGTCGGCTTCGAAGAGCTCGACGAATTCGAGGAAATCGCCGCGCCAGCGGGCTAAATCGAGCGGGGTTGTGTAACTTCCGCTAAGCCAGGAGCCTGCTGTGGGGTCCGCCCCCGCGGCAAGGAGCAGCTGCGCGACACCGAGGTAGTCACCGTCCCGCTCTCGAAGGTGAGGCCACTGGAGCGTGGCCATGAGCGCGGTGTGTCCACGAACGATCTGATCGGGCTCAGCACCCACGCGAAGAAAAAGCTCGACGAGGCGGCGGCGACCGATTTGCGCCGCCGCAATCAACGGGCTCCACTCCTCGATTTCGCAAGACGGGTCCGGGGCGTTCTCGGGATTGTTGCTCAGAAGAAGCTGACAGCCCTCCATAGCCACCTCACGAAAGCGCTGATCGGTAAACTGAGCTCCACGTGTTAAAAACTCGAACATGTCGTCCGCTCTGCCGCTTATACCCTGAGCGACCGCAAGGTCCCCTCGGGGATCCACAAAAGACTTCACCTGCGCGCGGCGCGGCGTGCCGCTCGGCGGCGCGTCCATCTACGTGACGCACCAAAAAATTTGCATGGGAGAGTTCGGCACGAGAGAACTTCCGGCCGCGGGCGCGGGGAGGGGCCTCGCAGCCCGGCGCCATGCTCGGCCCCAGCTGTGGGCTTCAACGTTGGCCTCACACAAACCGGGGCGCGAAGCATGGCTCTCAGTTTTTGCTCGACGCGAGCCACGACAACTGGCATCGCTGCAGTTCGCCACCTCACCACGGAAAAAAGGGATCCTCAGAGCGACC
>NW_008705587.1:14601-78014 GCF_000186865.1 Aureococcus anophagefferens
GCGTCGTCGCGCGGCGCGGCCCGCGGTCGCTCGCGATCACCGCGGCCAAGTCCATGGTCGAGACCGTCGCGGACCTGCGGCGGCCCGCGGACGACGACGACGACGTCAGCGACGGCGCGCCGGACGCGGTCGTTCTGTTCAATCCGGGCTACGGCCACCACTCGCTCAAGGCCGGGTGGACCGCGGCGCTCGACGCCGTCGCGGCGTCGCGGGCGCCGGCGCTCTTCACGGCGCACAGCGCCGCGGACCTCGACCGGGATCTGGCGGCCCTCGACGCGCGCGGCCGCGGCCACGCGTTCCTCGCGGCGCCGGCGTTGAACCCGTTCCGCTCGCGGAAGGTGCTGGCGGACCCGGAGGACCGCAGCCACCTGACCTGCGCCAACTACGCCGCCTACGTGCTAAGGTCCTAGTTTTTACTCCTCCGTCGGGTCACGGAACGGCGACCGCGAGCGCCAGGCCGCGCGCCGCTCCTCGACGGAGACGACCTCGAGGGTCCGCGCCCAGCGGCGCTCCTCGAAGGATTCCGTCGTCGCGTAAAGGGCGGCCTTCTCCGCCGGCGAACGCGGCGACGCCGGCTCCGCGGCCGGGGGCGGCCTCGCGACGGACGGCGGCCTCGCGAGCGGCGGCGGCGGCGGCGGCGGCGGCTTCGCGACGGGCGCCGGCCTCGGAGAATCTGGCGCTTTCGCGACGGGCGGCGCTTTCGCGACGGGCGGCGGCCTCAGGGACTCTGGGGATTTCGCGACGGGCGCCGGCCTCGCGACGGGCGCCGGCCTCGGGGACTCTGGCGATTTCGCGACGGGCGCCGGCGGCGGCGACGGTTTCGCGACGGGCGGCGGTTTCGCGGGCTCCGGCGGCCTCGCGACCGCCGTCGCCGCGCGCGGCGCCGCGACGACCGGCTCCGGCGCGACGACCGGGGCGGCGGGCTCCCCCGGCTCCGGCGACGGCGCCCGGTTCGGCGGCGGCGAGGACGGGTCGAAGTCGTCCACGTCCTCGCCGTAGGCCACGGACTCGTCGCCGAGCGACGAGGGATCGTCGTCGCTCTCGTCGCGGTCGTCGCCCATGATGAACGTGAGGCGGCACGGCCGCGGCGACTCCGCCAGGGTCCGCCGCAGGTCCACGAGCTTCGCCGGCGTCGCGTAGCACAGGAGGTCGCCGTCGACGCGGATCAACTCGTCGCCGCGCCGCACGACCTCGACCTTCGACCGCGTGACCGCGAAGTACGTGTAGGCGTCGCCGTCCTCGTAGGTGCCGAGGCCCACGTCGAAGCCCACGGCCTCGCCGTCGAGCAGCCACTCGTAGGCGAGGCCCACGCGGTCCATGGCGCGGATGTGGTCCTTCAGCACCTTAACGCGCGCGGCGTGCGCGGCGCGCTCGTCGGCCGTCTGGAGCGACTTCTCGAGGAAGCTCGACTCCTTCTTCGCCTCCGGGCTCTTGAAGGACTGCACCTTCTTGAGGGACGACGCGAAGGACGCGGACTTGCTCCCGCCGAAGAAGGCCGAGGCCATTTGCGACGACTTTTTTCGGCGGCGGCGATGCATGGTGTTCGACGTCCGAGGTTTCGCCAGATCTCCGCGGACGACGGCCTGCTCACGGGGCGCCGGCGGCGCGGACGAAAACCGGCCTCTGCTTGGCGGGCGGCGCCGCCGAGAGGCCGCGTGGACGTGCTCGATTTCTCACCGCAAGGGCGTCGCCAATCCACGGCGGCCATTGATTCACACGCCTATTCACGCACCAGCTCCGAAGGCTCTCCGACGCGCCTTCCTCGGAATGAACACCGAGACGACAACGAAAAAAAACAAGTCGCGGGATGATGTTTACTTAGTAAAAAGAACAGTGATCTGGGGGTTGGCGGGTGGGGGGCGGCGGACGCGGCGCGCGGGGGGAGCGCGAAGTGGAGCGCGGGGGCGCGTCCGCGGCGCGGGGGCGCGTCCGCGGCGCGGCGGCGCGCCCGCGCGGTGCGGACGCGGCGGCGTTGGGATTCAGGGGATGTCGGGCGCCGACGGGGGCGCGGGGGCGGGGCGGTCGGTGCGGCGCGAGGGGCGGGGGCCGAGTCCGGGGACTCGCCGGCGGCCTCACTCGTCCGCGGGCGGCACGAACGGCGGCGCCTTGGACGAGAGCTTCGGCGAGCTCACGTCCTTGGGCTCGCCCGGCGACGCCTCGGCGTCGACGGGCGCCTCGGCGGCGCCGTCCGCGGGCGCCGCGGCGGCGTCGGCGCCGCCGCCGTTCTCGCCGGCGCCGTTCTCGCCGGCGGCGGCGCCGGCCTCGTCGCCGGTCGCGGCGGCGTCGGCGGCGGCGGCGGCGGCGGCGGCGGACTCGGCGGTGACGGCGGGCGCGCCGTAGGCGACGCCGTTGGCCTGCGGGTAGTAGGCCTGGGGCTGGTAGTAGGCGCCGTACTGCTGCTGGTAGGCCGCGAGCTGCTGCTGGTACTCGTAGACGGCGGTCGGGTCGCCGTAGGCCTGCTGGTAGGCGGCGTAGTACTGGGCCATCTGCTGGTTGTACTGGGCGACGGCGTCGGCCGCGTGGCGGCCGCTGGGCTGGCGGCCGCCGCGGCCGCCGCGCGGCGTGCCCCCGGGCGACGAGCCGCCCTTGCCGCCCGCGCCGCCGCGGCCGACGCCGCCGCGGCCCCGCCGGCTGCGGCCCCGCGCGCCGCCGGGCGCGTTCGGGTCGTAGGGCTCGCCGGCCTCGCGCCGCCGCCGCGGCGCGCCGCCGTCGCCGCCGTCGCCGCCGCGGTGCTCGCCGGCCTCGAGGAGCACCGCGTCGACGCACTTGAGCCGGTCGCGGTACTCGGCGACCTGGTAGGTGACGCGGTCGCCCATGTCGACCCACTCCTCGCCGGCCCGCATGTCCGTCGCGTGGAGGAAGACGTCGTCGCCGTCGCCGCCGGGGAGCGCGTCCGCGGGGCGCACGAACGCGTACTTGGGCTTGATGGTCACGATGGTGCCCACGTAGCGCCGGCCCTGCTCGGGCACGGCCGCGGCCGCGGACCCGAAGTTCGCCACGGCCTGGAGGGGCGCCTCCCCGCGCGCGTTCTTGTCGTACAAACCCGCGGCCGCCTCGCCGGGCGTCGGGTCGCGCCGGAGCTCGGGGAGCGCCTTGTCGACGGCGCCCATGTCGAGGGTCGCGGCCGCGGCCTCGGGGACGGCCATCTTTTCCGTGTGGGGGTGATAAAAAAGGCCGCGGCGCGGCGAGCGGTGGCGAGTCGGGTCGACGGTCGCGCTCGGCGACGACGGCTCGCTGCGAGGAAAAATAGACCCGTCGAAGGAGGGGTCGTACGCGGCGACGACGGCTCTCGCGCGGGAGCGGTGTGAGGGTGTAAGGGGTGAGTCGGCGACGGCTCCGACTCGGGTCGGCAGTCGATATTGCGCAACAGATCGGCGAGGACCCCGGGCCGCCAGAGCACGCTCCGACGCGCGACGCGGGCCCCAGACCCCAGGCCAGCCTCCAGAGACTACCCCGGCCAGAGAATCCCCCAACTCCCACCTTCTTACGTCGGCGCCTTCTGCTTCTTCCGCCGCCTGTTGCGCTTCGACGGCACGTCGAGGGGCTTCATGTTCCTCTTGTGCCGCGCGTCGCGGTCGAGGGACACGGTCGCGGACCACGTCGACCGCGCGGAGGGCGAGAACGCGTGGGCAGTGGCGCAGATCTCCTGCTCGACGAGGGATACGTCGAAGGGCAGGAGGGGCTCGTCGGGCGCGACCGCGGCGGCCATGGCCTCGACCGTGGACGCGGTCTTCGCGTCGAGGCCGCGGCCGCGGATCGCGTCGAGTAGGATCGCGGGCTCGCCGGCGACGTCCGGCGCGCCCTGGCCCGCGTGGGCGAGGTAGACGCGCGTCGCGCCGGCGCTCGCGGCCGCGGCGAGCACGGCCTCGAGGACCTCGGCCGTCGTCACAGTGCCGCCGGGCGTCGGGCAGACGACGTAGCGCGCGCCGGCCTCGCAGCCGAGCTCCGTCGACTCGCGGCGCACCTACGCGAGGGGTCTCTTCGTAAACACATAAAAGCAGAGCGAAAACGCACGTGGACCGCCAGGAGCGGCTCGACGTCGTCCTCGGCGTCGCCGAAGAGCGCCCGCCGCGCGCGATCCGCGTAGCGCCGCACGCGGTCGCTGCGCACGCGGAGCGCCGCCGCGCGTAGGAGCAGTTGCCGCTCGCCGTCGATGACGAAGAGGGGCGCGACGCAGACGAACGTCGCGTCGCGGAGGCCCCCGCCCTCGAACTGGCGGCGGACGTCGTCCGCGCGGCTGTGGGCCTTGACGACGGACTTCTTCCCCGGCTTCCCGTCGAGCCCGAGCTGCGCGAGGGCCCGCGCGAGGCGGTCCTTGGGCAGCGGGCTCGCGAGCACGCTCCACGGCCGCTTCCGCTCCCAGAGCTCGCGCGTCGCGGCGTCGACGATCGCCGCGCGGCCGCTGGCGAGCAGCGGCGCGCGGTCGAAGACGGCCTCGAAGGGCACCATGTCCGACGACGAGTCGTCGCGGTACCAGCGCGAGAAGTGCGACGGCAGCAGCAGCGTGCGGCCCGTGACCTCCGCCAGCGCCGTCGCCTCCAGCAGGCCGTCGAACTGGTTGTTCGGCCCGTAGGTCAGCAGCGGCACGAGGTACTTTTCGCCGTCGCCGCGCGCGACGGTGGCGAGCAACGCCGCGACGGCGATGCTGCGCATGCTCTATGCGATTCGGAGAGGCATCACCATCGGCAGCCCTTGAAGGTTCAATGTGGTTATTGCAGCCCGCGTAAAAGCATGGGCTAGCCGTGCGATGCGCGGCCTCGCCGCCGCCGTCCTTGCCATCTACGCCAACGCGTCGCCGCTGTCCGACGCGCTCGACGACAATCGACCCATCCTCGACGTCCTCGCCGCCGCGACGCCGCCGCCGCGTGCGCCGTCCCCGTACGAGGCGCGCGTCTTCGCCGCGTGCCGCAAGCTCCACGGCCTCGTCGACGCGCATCCCATGGAGCGCGCGCTGCTCGCGCTCGCGCCGCGCGCGCCGGGCTGGGTGCACGTGCCGATCCCCTGGCACGAGCTCGCCGACCCGAACCACGCGGGCGCGCGGCAGCGCAAACTCGCGGACGCGACGAAGCAGCTCTGGCGCGCGCTCGACTTCGACGCCCACCGCCACTTCTCCGTCCTCGTCCAGATGCACGTCGAGCAGGTGCGCGCCTCCTTCGCGAAGCGCGCGGACGGCTGGGTGCCCGACTTCGCCCGGGTGCTCGTCTTCGACACGCGTCTTACGGCGCTCGGCTCGACGCTCGCGTTCCGCGGCGCGGAGCTGCCGGGCGCCGCCCTCGGCCGCGTGCCGGTGCCGCTCCTCGGGCACGCGCTGGACGACGACGGCGACGTCGCCCGGGCCGCCGGGTCGTCGCTCTTCTGGGCCGGGGGCTGCCACGCGCGCGTGCGCTGCTTCTTGGAAGGCCTGGGCCCCGGCGTGCGGCCCTGCGGCGACACCATCGACGCGGCGGCCTTCCGCGCGGGACTCCGCGACGCCGCCTGGGCGCTGGCGCCGCGGGGCACGATGCACGCGACGTTCATGCTCGCGGCGGCCGTCCGCCACGGCGCGCTTCCCGTCTACGTCGGCGACGACACGCCGGCCTGCGTCAGCCGCGCGACGTGCTGCGACCGCGTCTTTCGGTTGCGGCGGTCGCGCGATGCCGCGGCGTTCCTGCCCTACGGCGACCTGGGGCTCGCGTGGCGGGAGATGGGGCTCGTCGTCGACGCGGCGGACGCGGCGGAGATCCCGGCGATGGTCGCGAACGCGAGCGACCTCGCGGGGCGACGGCGGCGCTTGGACGTGGCGCAGGCGCTCTTCAGCCACCGAGGGGTCGCGGCCTACGTCGCCTGGAAGCTGGGGCGGGAGCGGTAATATGGTGTGTGATGGCCGCGGACGCAGGACGCCATCGGCGGTCGGCGTCGACGGCGACCTTGAACAACGGGGAACAAGCTCGAGCCGCATCACACGTAATGGCGACGATCTCGCACCCACCGAGGCCACGGCGCCTCGCGCTGCTCGCGCTGTCGTGCACGCTCACGACGTCGTCGGCGCGGTCCGGTGCGCGCCTGAGCCCGCCGCCGCGCTGGCTCGGCACCGCGGGCGGGAGACGACGCGCCACGGCCCGCGCCGCGGCGCTCGCGGTCGTGCGCGGCGGCAGCTACGAGAACGACTTCTACGAGGACGAGTGGAGCAGCGAGGCCTACGTGCAGGGCGACGCCTACGACTACGCGCGGCCGCCGCTCGACCGGCCCAAGGAGAATCCGCTCGACCTCTCCGGCCTCGGCGGTTTCGTGCCCGACCGGAAGACGGGGCTCATCATGTGCGCCGCCGGCGCGGCGTCGACGATGCTCGGCGTGTCGCTCTTCTTCGAGAAGAACCTCATCCGGTTGGGGAACGTGCTGCTCGTCGCGGGCGCGCCGATCGTCGTCGGCCCCCAGCGCGCGTCGCGCTACGTGCTCAACCCGGCCAAACTCCGCGGCAGCCTCTGCTTCGCCTGCGGCTTCATGCTCATCCTCAGCGGCCACCCGCTCCTGGGCATCGTCGTCGAGATCTTCGGCTTCCTGAACCTGTTCGGGAACCTGTTCCCGCTCTTCACGGCCATGTTCAAGAACCTGCCCTTCGTCCAGCAGTTCGCGTCGGGCGGCGGCGGCGGGCCGGCGTTGCCGCCCGACGCGTACGATGCGGGCGGCGGCGGCGACTACGGGTACTAGGGCGGGGGGCCTAAAAAATTCACCACGGGCCGGGCCCGTGCCACGGCGAGATAGATAAGCTGCTGTTAAAAGGCGGCGCCCTACGTCCGGCGCTCGTTCTGCGGGTTCACCGTCGGCGCGAAGGTCGGGCTCGGGTACTCCACGGTGAAGGTGTGGTTGTTCGAGCAGCCGGGCCAGTAGGAGAGCGAGTTGTAGACGTAGGTCAGGTCCGGCGAGTTCGGCGCCGTGAGCTCGTAGAACTCCTCGTTCGTGTAGAGGCCGACCTGCGTGTCCGTGAGGGACGCGTAGGGCAGGAGGTCGTCGGCCTTGTGGCCCGGGCACGTGTCCCGCCGGCACACGGGCATGGACGTGACGTCCGTCGCGTCGACCTGGCTCCAGTCGCAGACGACGTGCGTGTCCGAGCCCTCGTGCGTCTGGTGCTCGTAGCCCCAGGTCGCGTCGAGCGTGATGTTGCCCGTCTCGTTGAGGAGGCGCACGTACTGGAGGAACCGCTCCGCGTTGCCGTGGAGCGGCCAGAAGATGGGGTCCTGCGGCGCGGCGCTCGTGAACATCTCGCCGGGCAGCCCCACGGCGCAGAGCTTGTCCAGCAGGTCGTCGTAGGTCACGTTGTAGGGCGACGTCAGGGGCTGGTCCGTGAAGACGTCGTTGACGTTGTCGTCGGACCAGAGCTCGAGCACGCCCGCCTTGTTCAGTAATTCGTACGCGGAGCCGGCGCGTTCGACGATCGCGTCCGGGCAGTCGCAGCGGCAGTCGGACACGGGCGTGTCGTCGGAGCAGACGTCCGGGCATCGAACGAACCCCTGGCGCCAGAGAAACTTGGACAGGAGCAGGAACTGGTCCGGGTCGCCCTCGGACTCGGCGACGCGGCGCCACTCGTCGCCGTCGTCGCCCCAGAGGCCCCCGACCATGAGGTGCACGGGCCCGTGGAGCTCGCCGTTGAGGGCCATGACGATGTCGGCGTAGGACGCCTCGGGCACGACGTACTCCTGGAACTGGGTGCACGACGGCAGGGACGTGAAGGAGTCGTACTTGTCGCCCATGACGTACGACGACCGCATGACGAAGGGCACCTTGTTCACGTTCCAGGGGCTCCGCAGCAGCCCGTAGGGGTTCGTGATGTTCATGTAGCCCGCGTTGCGCGCGTTCATGACCGGCGTGAAGGCGAAGCGGCCCTGGTCGACGATGTGGTCGTCGTTGCTCAGGCTGTCGATGTTGCCGAACCAACCCTCGTCGAAGATCTTCGAGAGGTACCACTCCTCGCCGAGCTTGCGCTCGTCGAGCGTGTAGTCCCAGTAGTGCGCCGCCACCGTCGGGTCCACGGACCGGAGGGCGTTCTCGAACTGCCAGGTGATGCCGATGTGGTGGTTCGCGAAGCCCGCGTCGTCGTGCCAGTGGTCGCACGACCGGTCCGCGGCGCCGAAGAGGTGCTCGCGCACGAGCCAGTTGGCGCTGTAGAACTTGGGCCCGAACGTCGCCTGGCCCTCGGCGTCGCTCAGCGCGTAGAGCGTGAAGACCGCGCCGAAGTACGCGTCGCGCTCCGCGTCCGTGAGCTCCCGCAATTCGCGGCGGACGACGCGCGCGGTGACCTCGAAGCTCTTCGCGTCGCCGTTCTGGAAGCGCACGACGACGACGTGCGTGCCGATGTTCGCGAAGGCGACCTCGACCTCGCTCGACGTCACGTTCGACACCTGGGCGCCGTCGACCTCCCAGTGCGCGCGCTCCGTCGACGGGTAGAGGCTCAGGAGCGTCCGCTGCGACACGTCCACGAGGTAGTCGAAGTCGTACTGGCCGTCGCCGATGGGGCGGCCGAGCCGGCGCTCGTAGGGCGACGACACGAGCAGCTCCACGTCCGCCGTCCGGTCCGAGGACGACGTCGCACTGGCCACGCCGACGAGGGCCGCCGGCGACCGCCGGGCGGCGCTCCGGCCGACGGCGACGGCGCCGAGGGCGACGAGGGCCAGGGCGAGCGTAAACCGGGCCTTTGGCCTCGCGGGGCCGGACTCCGCGTCCACGGCGACGTAGCCCGCGCGGCTCATCGTGGCAGCCCCGACCGCCTGCGCCAGCCAAAATGAGTATAGATCTACCCGAGAAGCACTTCAACGTGTCCGGGCAGGTCGAACTTTACCGCATATCCCTACGACGCCGGAGACTATTATTATTATTATTATTATTAAGTTATTATTTAGCGTCGGAGAAGCCGCATGCACAACTACGTTGTTCCTACGCTCCTGGTACTCTCGGCGAGGCCCGAACTCGCCGACAGACCTCGTGCGCGAGCGAGCTCGCGCATCCTGGTGAACTCGTCGAAGACCGCCTCGCCGCTCGTGCCGCGGTGGGGCTCGAGGACGAGGTCGACGGCGTCGGCCCGGAGGAGCTGATAGTACGCGTGGATCGTGTGCTTGATCTGCAGGCAATACGCGAGGATGATCTGGACCTCGCCGAGGAAGCCGCCGCCGAGGTCGACGTTGCAGTGGAGGTCCGGCGGCTGCGCGATGACGACCTGCTTGTGCTTGTTCTTGACGGCGACGACGGGGAACGTCGCTTTGAGGCCCGCGAGGAAGAAGGCGGCCGTGTAGGGGCAGTGGGCCTCGACGACGCACCGGTTGAGGTCCTTGAGGCTCCCGAGCTTCTTCTCGAGCGCGCGGCCGAGCGACTTCGGCGGCCCGAACGCGAGGCGGATCACGTTCACGCCGAGGCGGCTGTCGTGGAGCCCCAGCGGCCAGGCCGCCGGGTCCAGGCCCAGGCGCTCCGCGATGGCCGCGGACGACGGCGCGTCGTTGAACGTCGACACGAGGAACGCCATCTTCGCGCGGAACGCGCCGTCGAGGCGCGCGGCGCGCGCGAGGAGGAGGCGGACGCGCCGCGCGTCGCCCTTGGCGTCCGCCTGCGCGCCGGGCCCCGGCGCGGGCAGCACCTGGAGCGGCGCGTTCGGCTCGACCGCGGGCACGGCGTCCAGGAACCGGTACCGCTCGCCGAGGAGCTTGTACGCGTCCATGACGCGCCCCAGCAGCGCGCTCAGGCGCGCGCTCTCCTCGCCGGCGAGGCGCTTGACCCGCCGGAACGCGTCCGCGGCCGCGCGGTCGCCGGCGTCGCCGCCCGCGAAGAGCGCGTCGAGCGCGCGCGCCTTGAGCGCGTCGACCTCGGCCGCGAGCGCGTCGTTGCGGACGGCGCCGAGGGCCGCGCGCGCCCGCTCGAAGGCCGCGAACGTCTCCGCGTCGCTGTCGCGCATCGCGTCGCCGAGGGACCGCGCGACGACGCGCTCGAGGAGCCCCGACGCGCCCCAGGTCACGCGGACGACGCGCACCTCGGACGCCGGGAAGACCTCCTCGAGCTCGCCGCCCCGCGCGTCGCGCGCCTGGAGCCACGGCCCCGTGTGGCGGACGACGGCGCGCAGCAGCCTCCGGTGCGCCACGAGACACACGGACTCGAAGGGCAGCGACCGGAGCCAGGCGACGGCCCCGCCCGCACGCGCCGCGAGGGCCGCCTCGTCCTCGACCAGCGCCTCCCGGAGCACGTAGCCGTCGGGCGACGCGTCGTCGGCCGCCGCGATGGTCGACGCGTCGACCGTGGGAAAGTCCGCCGCGACGACGTCCGCGCGGTCGCGCTCGTCGCAGGGCAGGCCCCCCCGCTGCTCCCGGAGCGCGTCCACGGCGACGACGGGCACCTCGACGCGGCCGTCGGCGAGGATCGTCGCCGTCTCGAGCGTCCGGTGCAGCGGGCTCGCGAAGAACGCCTCCGGCCGCGGGTAGTGGGGCCGCGCGAGGAGCGCGTCGAGCTCCTGGGCCGCGCGCGCCGACTGCGCGCGCCCGCGGTCCGTGAGGCCCGCGTTGAAGAACTCCTCGCCGGCCGGGTCCGCGAGCTCCGCGGGCTTCTCCGCCGCCGGGTCGCGCGCGAGCGCCGCCGCGTGCGCGACGTCGCGCTCGACCTCCGCCGCGATCTCGTGGACGCCTTCGCCGTGGCGCGCGAGGTAGACGACCTTGGTGACGCGCTTGCCGGTCTGGGGCGCGGCGGCCGGCGCGTCCGACAACGTCCGCTGCGACGCGACGCGGGTCCACCGCCGCCGCGCGGCGGCGGACTTCGGCGACGTCGGCTCCGCGGTCCGCGGCGCGGCGACCGGCGCGTCCGCCGCTTCCCCCATCCCAATTCACTGCTCCATCCCAATGCACTGCACCATCAACGCATGCACGCGCAACTCTTTGTCTATGGGAGGCCGCACTTTCATAATTATAACGCGACTTCACCTTGCTCTGTCAAGGCTTCAAGCTGACCATGTTGACTTTAAAAACTCCGGCACGAGTCCGGCTCGACCGCACGCGTGCGCATGGCCCCCCGGGCGACTCGACGTCGTCCTTCGGCGATGGACGACGCCCGCCAGGCGCGGCGCCGCTCGAGCTCAACAGGCGTTATCGCCGTAGGAGGCCGCGTAGGCCGGGTCGTCGCTCTGGAAGTCGATGTCCGCGGCGCGCCGCCGCGCCGTCGGCGCGAGGCGGAGCTCGATCAGGCGGAGCTCGAGGGCCGAGTGGACGTTCGCCGGCGCCGGGTCCGGCAGGAAGGACGCGGGGTCGTGCTCCTCCACGGAGAAGCCGCGCGCGGCCGCCTCGCGGAAGAACAGGTCCTTCGTCGAGTTCGCGCGCGCCACGAAGCCCACGAAGAAGGCCGCCTCGTCGCAGGTCGACGCCGCCAGGAGCGCCGCGACGGTCTGGAGCAGGGGCGCCACGAGCTTGGGCCAGCAGACGACGTCCGCGCCGACGACGTAGTCGAACGACGCGCCCGCGGCGACGGCCTCGAAGCTCGGCCGGTCGCCCCACAGCAGGCGCGCCACGGAGGCGCTCCGGGGCCGAAGGGCTTCGACGGCGCGCTCGAGCAGGCGCACGACGACGTCGGAGCCGTCCGTGAGCGCGACGCGGTCCGCGCCGACGGCGTCGGCGACGAGCCCGGGCAGCCCGCAGCCCGCGCCGACCTCGAGGACCCGCGCGCCGGCGAAGCGGCGCCGATTCGCGGCGACGAACCAGGCGAGGAGCACGCTCACGGGCCAGACCACCTGGCCCGTGAGGTCGTGGTCCGTCGACGCCGACGTGAGGCAGAGCACGCGCTGCGTGACGCCGCCGACGTCGAAGGCGACGGTCTCGTAGTCCTCGTTGAGGAAGAGGGAACTCTCGAAGTAGCAGGCGTCGTCGTCGTCGCCGGCGTCGTCGTCGTCGCCGGCGTCGTCGTTCGCATTTCGCAGCGCGCTCATGGAGACGCTGGGCTTTTGGGCATCGCTTGTGGCAGCGAGTTCACCGTCTGATTGTTTTTCTTTTCAACATCACTCTCAAAACTCGGAGAGCAGCATCATCAACACGCGCCGAGCGCCACGGAGTTAGGAAAGTTTTTGATGAATTTATGGATGTATCCGGAGATCGGTCGCGACGCTGGGCAAAGCGATTACTCCTCGTCGCAGCACTCCCCGTCGGCAGAGCATTCCAGGCGACGGGACGAGGCGCAGCCCCAAGGACGCACCCCGCAGCCGGCCGTAAAGCGAGCACTCCGCGGTCCTCGTCGGCGGGCACTCCTGGGGCAGCCTTCTTGGGGCTGCACTCGTCCCAGCCCCCAACCAAACTCAACGCCGACGGCAACGCAAGCCATGAGCATGGCCTTCCTCGAGACATTGATCAAGTGGGAGGAGTCGAGCCCGCTCGACGTGGCCCGCGCGCTGCGCGAGGCCGACGCCTTCGCGGCGCACCACGAGGACCTCGCACGCTACGCGCGGGGCCTCGCGGGCCGCATCGCCCAGGAGACGGGCGGCTTCACGGGCGACGAGTTCGTCGCTCGACAGCTCCGCGCCGCAGTCGCCGACGAAGGACTTCCCGCGGTCGCCGCCGACGCCGAAGCGCAAGGCGCCGCTGTCGCCGCTCGCCGGCGGGCCGCTGCCGCTGGGGCTGCCGCCGCGGCGCGCGGGCGCGGCCGCGGGGCCGAACCCCTACGACCTCGACAGCCCGGACGTCGCGTCCTACGCGTCCCTCGAGCACCGCATCGAGCGGCGCGCGTCCTTCGACCGCTGCAGCGAGGAGCGCGCGTCCTTCGAGCGCGAGCGGCGCGGCTCGCGGCGGAGCGACCACGACGACGCGCTCGGCGCGGCGTCGCGCGAGCGGCGGGGGTCCCAGGAGCCGCGGCACCGCGGGTCCGTCGGGGCCGTCCAGAACGCGCCGTCCGTCGTGCTCACGGCGCCCATCGGCCGCCGCGCGAGCGCGGGCGGCTCCGAGAACTACGTCGACAAGAAGGCCCGCGCGATGATCGTCAAGGAGTGCCGCGAGCGCGGCAAGGCGCGCGGCAGCCTCCGCGCGCAGCCCCCCGGCGCGCCCCCGCACCGGGGGCCCGGCTCGCCCGCGTCGCCGCCGGGCGACGCGGCGCCGCCGGGCGACCGGCGCAAGCTCCTGGCCGGCGGCGTCGGCCGCGGGAGCTTCAAGCTCAAGGTGCCCGCGGTGCTCGGCCTCGCGCCCCAGGACGACCGGGCCCAGGAGCGCGCGCGCCAGCGCAAGGTCCTCACGCTCAACGGCGGCAACGTGGGCGAGTGGCTCGACTACATCCGGTCCGCGGAGGACGCGACGCCGCACGAGCTCGAGATGCTCCAGATGCGCGACGACACGTGGCTCGACGCGGCCCTGCGGGTCGTCTTCCCCGTGCTCAGCTACAACTCGAGCTGGCTCCTGTTCTGGCAGCTCGCGATGGTGCTCTGCGTCGTCTACGTCTCCGTGTCGGTGCCCATCGTCATCGCGTGGGGCACGCACGCGCTGCTCCGGAGCGGCCGCTGCGTGCGCTGGATGCACCACGTCGACCTCTTCGTCGACGTCTTCTTCCTCGCGGACATCGCGCTGACCTTCTTCACGTCCTACGTCGACGAGGTCACGGCCGAGGAGGTCACGGACCGGCGGTGCATCGCGTACCGCTACGTCTTCGACCCCTTCGCGGGCAAGTGGATCGTCTTCGACGCCATCGCGTCGCTGCCGACGTCCTTCTTCGGGTGCGCGGGCGGCGGGATCCTCGAGTACGTCAAGTTCATCCGGTTCACGAAGCTCTTCAAGATGCTGCGGATGCTCAAGATCAACTCCATCGTCGACACGCGCCACATGCCCTTCTTCCACCCCGTCATGATGCGCTTCATGCGCATTTTGCTGGGCCTGCTCTTCGTCTGGCACCTCTTCGCGTGCCTCTATTGGCGCGTCGCGCGGTCGGAGGAGTACTGGAGCACGGGATGCGACCCGGCCGCGTTCAGCTGCTGGATCCCGCCGAAGCGCGTGCGCGACGCGCCCTTCTTCCGCCAATACTCCTACGTGCGCCCGCCCCGCGTCCCCCGCGTTCGCCGCGCGCGCGCGCGCGGAAGCGTCGGAATACCCGAGGGCGCACCGCGCGGCCGCCCGACGAACCCCCCCCCCCCCGCAGGCCTACCTCTGGGGCTCCATCCACTCCTTCGGGTCCGTCTTCGCCGTGCCGACGACGACGCGGACCATGTGGACGACGGCGTCCGTCGCGATCGTCGGCCTCGTCGTCAACGCGATCGTCATCGGCTCGGCGACGAACGTGTTGGACGGCTTCCACTCCATCGCCAAGCAGCACCAGAAAAGGAAGGACGGCGTCAACCACTACATGCGCTGGCAGAACTTCCCGCCGGAGACGGTGCGGCGCGCGAATGATTTTTTGGACTACCAGTGGGCGACGGGCACGACGGTCGACGGCGCCGAGGTCATGAGGGACATGCCGCCGCCCTTGCAGCTCGAGATGCGCATGTGCCTGAACCGCAAGATCATCGACACGCAGCCCCTGTTCTGGGAGCTCGGGCCGAAGCTCATGATGGTCCTCGTGACCGCGCTCAAGGCGCACATCACGACGCCGAACGAGACGATCCTGCGCGAGGGCGACCACGGCGACCTGCTCTTCTTCCTCGTGCACGGCGAGGCGCTGGCCTACTGCGACGGCGACGAGGGCAACCGGAAGAAGGCACTGCTGCGCGCGGCGAAGGCGCGCGTCGCGCGCCGGCGGCTCCTCGCGGCCAAGGGCGGCGTCATCGCGGGCAAGCCCCTCGCGCGAGAGGCCGCGCTGCTGCACGAGGTCCTGCGGCGCAACACCAACGGCGTCCGCGGCGCCGAGGACGAGCACTTCGCGCCGCCGCCCGCGCGCGGGCCCCGCGCGACGACGATCAACGGCCTCGGCCGCCGCGTGGACGCGGGCGGCCTGCGCGGGGGCGCGGGCCCGCCCGGGTCGTCGCCGCCCGCGGGCTGGCGCCGCCAGCTGCAGAGCAGCGACGGGCCCGCGGCGGACGACGGCGACCGGCGCGACGGCGTCGCGCGGAAGACGCTCATGCGCACGATGACGGACACGGTCAAGTTCGTCTTGAGGTCCCGGTCCTTCAAGAACCAGTCGCTGGACCGCGTCGGCGTCGTCCACGGCGACGCCTACGTCGCGGAGGAGGCGCGGGACGACGGCGGCGACGACGACGACGACTACCAGCACGTCATTTTGCTCTCCGTGTTGAAGATCGGCGCCGTCATCGGCGAGATCGCCCTGCTCAGCGAGGACGAGAAGCGGACGGCGTCGGTCTTGACGACGCAGCACTGCGAGCTCTACAGCCTCGACGCGGAGAACTTCAACTTCATCCGGAGCTCGCACGCGGAGTGGCACGAGATCCTCGTGCACAGCGCGGAGCAGCGCGTGACGTGGTCGAAGCAGATGAAGGCGCTCGTCAACGACGACGTGTCGCCGGACGACGCGGCGGCCGTCGAGCACGCGAACAACTTCCTGGCCAAGCGCCGCGCGACGGCGTCGCGCGTCGTCGCGCCGTTCCACGCGACGTCGACGACGATCAAGCGCGACGGCCAGAGCCACTGGGACTACATGAAGCAGACCAAGGTCGCGCCGACGCTGTCCGCCGCCGGCGACATGCTCCGCAACTCGTCGAGAGGCATCGACCGCGTCCACCGCATCTCCAGGGAGATCAACGACCGCCTCCGCAGCTCGTCCCTCCGGCGGTCCAAGAACAACGGCGACGCGACGGACGGCGCGGCGGCGAACGGCGGCACCGACGCGCTCGTCGACTCCGCCGTCCGGCGCATGTCCAAGGAGCCGGAGCCGCCGCGCGCGTGAGCCCCTGTTTACCTCGCTTGTCTTTTATGTCGCTCGGGGGTGCGGGTGGGCACGAGCGTACGGGTAAAATTTTAGTAATGGGAGGAGGCGCGTGCATCTGAGCATTAGATAGATGAGCATTTCAAGCGATTAGTCGAGCATTGGCCGCACGATGCGCGCGTGGTATTCGATCATCATCTTCTTCTTCCTCGGGGGCCTCGCCCCGAAGACGTCCGGGCAAGAGCTCGCCAAGCTCGTCGCGAGCGACGCCGCAGGGGGCGACTACTTCGGCTACTCCGTCGCCATCAGCGGCGACCTCGTCGTCGTCGGGGCTAAGTACAACGACGCCGCCAGCTACGACTCGGGCTCGGTCTACGTCTTCCGCACGACGAACGGCGGCGCCTCCTGGACGCAGGTCGCCAAGCTCGTCGCGAGCGACGCCGGGTGCGAGGACTGGTTCGGCTCCTCCGTCGCCGTCAGCGGCGACCTCGTCGTCGTCGGGGCGTACTGGAACGACGACGCCGGCTCCAACTCGGGCTCGGCCTACGTGCTCAGCGCGCCGACTCCGCAGCCTACTCCGCGGCCTACTCCGCGGCCAAACCCGCAACCCGCCCCGGGTTCGCCTACGACGAGTTCCGCCCCGGGTTCGCCTACGACGAGTTCCGGAGGCGGCGGCGGCGGCGGCGGCGGCGGCGGCGCGGACACGATCGTCGTCGCGGCCGCGGCCGTCGCGGCCGTCGTCGCGGTTGCCATCGCCTGCCTCTGCATCAAGCGTCGCCGGACCAAGGCCGCCGCGGCTCGCGCGGACATCAACCTCGAGGCGCCTCCGGATCGCGACGACGCCTTCGCGGGCGGCGCTCGGAACGTCGCGGGCGCGGCGCGGCACTCCGCCTCGACGAAGACGCCCTCCGCGCCGCCCGCGAGCGCGAGTTTCGCGGCCGCGCCGGCGGCGGAGCCCGTGCCCAGCGCGCGGTACCAGCAGCTGATGCTCGAGTCGGAGGGCGTCGTCGCGCAGGGCATGAACGCGGTCCACGTCCTCCTCGCACTGGGGCAGGTGGCGGGCGGGCCGGTCGTTGGTCCGATCTGCGAGGTGGCCCGCGACATCCTTCGCTCCGTCGAGGAGCACTCGCGCAAGGCGGACGACGTCTTGATGGCCGGGCGAAGAGTCGTCGACGTCCTCGGCGCGTTGCAGCAGATGTCCAAGAACGCAGCGAAGCTCGAATTCGGGAACGCGGACCTCGTGGAGTCGAAGATGCGAACGCTGAAAGGCCTCCTGTGCGACTTCAAGCTGGCCGTCGACGCCTTCGGACAGGCGGGCTGGCTCAAGCGCGCTTTCCACCAGCGCGGGCACGTCAACTCGCTGACGAAGCTCGACAAGGAGATCGCGACGTGCCTCGAGAGCCTCAAGCTCGATTACAAGCTCGCGGTGGACGCCGATATTCTCGAGCGCACATATCAGATGGAACAGTCGATCACGATGCTCGTGGCGAAGCGCTGCTCCGAGACCCGCGAGGACCCGGCCGCGGCCGCCGCGATCCTCGCGCGGACTCCGGTCGCGATCGCGGAGGTCGTGGAGAACGCGCACGTGCCCGAGGACGAGCTCCTGATCGAGATGCGCGAGTTGAGTGGCGAGGTGAGCAAGGGCCTGGCCAAGATCATAGACTCCCATCACGAAATGCAGCAGGGCGTCGCTACGGTACTCGAAAAGTTGGAGACGTTGACGAAATGGGACCGCGCGCGCCGTCTCAAGGCGACGCACATGGAGGAGAACGAGATCGAGCTCGATTTCGTCGAGGTGGAGCCGTTCGCGGGCGGTGGCCAGGGCAGCGTCCACAAAGCGGAGTACGCTGGCGAAATCGTGTGCCTCAAGAAGTTCTCGCTGGTCGGCGTCGGAGCGCAGTCCGCGCGCGACAAGATTCTCTCCAGTTTCAAAAAAGAAGTCGGCATCATGGATAAGCTGCGCAAGCACCCGCGCACCATCGACATTGTTGGCATTTGCACCACGGATGCGAGCTTTGTCGGCATCGTCACGCAGTACCTGCCGAACGGGTCGCTCCGCGGCGTCCTCGACGCGCGCGGCGATGCCATCACGCCCAAGACGCAGTTCATTTGGGCCAAGGACATCGCCATCGGCATGGCCTACCTCCACGAGGTGGGCGTCTTGCATCGCGACCTCAAGAGTCAAAACGTGCTCCTGACGAACGAGTGGCGTTGCAAGATTACGGACTTTGGCATCAGTAAGTCAGAAGCCCTGAAGACTATCGCGACGACCTCAACCATGCGCGGAGGAGCTGGGATCTCCGGGACGTTTCCGTTCACGGCGCCCGAGGCTTTTAGCGCGAAATCACGGTTTACTACGAAGTGCGACGTCTATTCTTACGCGATCGTGCTCTGGGAGATCTGGGACCACGGAAAACCCTGGGACGGCTTCGATCTGCCGGAGATCATGGATGCGGTCCGTGTCGAACAGGAGCGCCCGAAAGTCCCAGAGTCGATGCCAGTCGAAATGCGTTCGCTCATGTGCCACGCCTGGTCTCACGACGCAGCCGCGAGGCCGGATTTCAAAGACATTGTTATGCAACTATATATTATCGAAGGCCAAGGGCTGTGAATGGGTCCACGCGTCCCTGGTGAGCATATTAGATTATGAAAAGCTCGGCCGCGATTCAGACATGAAAGATCCGCGACTCAGCGAATATGCGCGCCCTCATCTATATCAAGCACAAAATGTAAAACTCTGTGCGCTCGAGGTCGTTCCGTCTATGAACGCAACATGTCCACCTGAACTTTATTACCAGCTTAAGGGCCTCGGTCTCCTCGAATCGTGACTCCGAGATCTCGTCGTCTACACGACCGCGCGCGACTCTTCCTTTGGAGACAAGCTCCGAATTACAACCTCCTTCGATCGTTCCTATTTCATCTCCTCCCTCCCACCCCACCCCCTTCCCGCAGTCCACTAGGCTAGTAATGTCGCGCGCCCTTCGACCCGGTCGCGGCGCAGATGTCCGGCCTCGGCGTCGACGTCGCCGGACCGCGCGAGGGCCGGGTTGCAGGACTCCGGCGGATCGGCGAGCGCGCGTCGCCACTCGTCGCGGAAGATGCCGCGCGCGCGGCTCCGTAGAGCGCGCGGTCGAAGCCGCCGTATTCCTCGTAGTCGAAATTTTGTTAGAGCGCGCGCGGACCCTCAGCCCGGCCGGAGCCCCGGCGGCACGGCGCCGCCGTGGCGGAGGCGCAGCACGACGCCGTCGAGGAGGTTCGCCGTCGCGCGGCCGAAGTCCGTCGACGTCGCCGCGCGGCCGTAGCCGTAGACGACGTCGCCGCGGATCGCGTCGAGGTACTTCCAGATCTCGAGCTCCGCGGCCGGCGTCACGTTCGCGATGGCCGCCTTCGTCGCCGCGAGGGCATCGTCGTAGAACCACTTCTCGTCCACCCGCGGGAAGCGCGAGTAGTCGATGAGCGTGTCGTGGAACGGGGTGTGCGGGTGCTTTTCGCCGGAGACGAACCAGCCCCAGCCCGGGCGGCACGGCGGCTCGCACCTGCCCCAGAGCCGCGTGCCGACGATGAGGGGCACGCAGTCGGCGACGATGGAGTCGAAGATGCGGCGCGACGTCGGCGTGTCGCCGCACATGACGAGGCAGAAGTCGGAGACGCGCATCGCGTGCGCGAACTTGGATTCCACGAGCACCTTGTGCGCGTCCGCGAGGCGCCGGCCGAAGAGGCGGTCCGACGCGCGCCGCAGGCCGTCGACGAGGCGCCGCGCGAGCCGCCGCCGGCGCGCGCGGCCCGCGGAGACGTGGATCGCCGCCTTGGGCAGCGCCTTGAGCCCGAGCGCCGTCGACCGGTTGCAGCCGGACCACTTCGTCGCCTGGGGCCGCCCGTTGGCGGCGAAGAAGACGGAGATCTCGTGCTGGTGCACGTTCGTGTCGCGCTGCTCCGCCGGGCCCGCGAGCTTGGACGCGTCGACGACGTAGGGCATGGGCACCATGCGGTCCAGGACGGTAGAATTCGACGTCGCGAGCTCGCGCGGCGTCGGCCGGTCCGCGCCGACCCAGGCCGGGTTCATCTCGAAGGTGCCGAACCAGGCGCGGTGGAGCACCTTCTGCACGTCCGGGAAGCCCACGCGCTTCGCCGTGCCGGGGTTCGTCCCCGAGTAGCCGAAGACGTGGTCCGCGCCGCCGCGGCGCCGGAAGTAGTACGCGCCCGCGAGCGCCTCGAGCATGGCGGCGAGGCGCCGGGCGTGGTTGTGCGCGGAGACGAGCGTCGACAGCGTCAGGTAGGCCGGCACGAAGAAGACGTCCGCGTCCGCGGGGTCGTCCGTGCGCCGCGAGTCGTTGAGCAGCGCGCGGTGCGTCCACAGCTCGACCTTGTCCTCGGCGAGCACGTAGAGGTCGTCGACCTTGTGCTCCCGCCCTCGGAGGAGGTCCGTCGTCATCGCGTCGAAGGCGCCGCCGCCGTAGACGTAGAAGCGGTAGGCGCCGACGGCCCGCTCGACGCGCGACCGCTGCTGGGCGTAGTGCTCGTGCTCGCTGTCGCGGTGCGAGTGGTCCACGGTGCGGTGCGCCGTCTCGTCCCAGTATTTCGCGGGCTCCTTGGTCGCCGCGGCGACGGCGACCAGCGCCAGCGCGGACCACATCGATGGGGCTGTGTGGTAATTGAAGCACACATTGATCCTTGGTTGCCCCTCACGGTTGACGTTGGAGTGGTTGTGTGCCCAGCGAATCACATCACCGGGCCGTCCTCAGAAGGGTAAAAGCGCGACGGACGGTCGCCGCCGCGCGCCTCGAACTCCCGGGCGCTGGCGTTGGGAGATGTACTGGGAGCTTGAAGTTCAAGTTTCCTTCACTTCACATTCAACCACGCCGAGCGCTAGCCTACGGACCCTTAAGACACATCGCGACCGAGAGGAGCAGGACGTCGGCCTCGCGGTCGCCGGCCGCGTAGAGGACGCCCAGGGGCGAGACGCCGCTCGCCTCGAGGCCGGGCGTCCAGGCGGAGTCGACGAAGCCGAGCTGGCCGCCGACGACCTGCGCCCAGGTCGTCGCCGCCGTCGCCGGGATTTTCAGTCCCAGGACCGCGGCGACGGACCGCGACACCAGCCACGTCGCGTTGTACTGGCCGATCTTGAGGACCTTCATGAGCTCGGCGCGGACGTCGGCGGCGACGGGCGCGGCGACGTCCGCGTTCAGCACCGTGTTGGCGGGCTGGCGGGCGAAGGCGCAGAGGCCGGCGCCCGAGCTCGCCAGGGCCCGGGCGGCGGCCTCGAGCTCGGCGATGTAGCGCGTGACGCGGCCCGGCATCTTCCCGGGCCGCCCCGGGCCGGCGGCGGCCGCGGCGGCGCGCTCGGGCTTCGTCAGCTGGCGCGTGTCGACGCGCAAGGCCGCCTCGCGGATGTCGCGGACCGCGGCCGCGGGCGTGAAGACGCCGGGTTTGCCGAGCGCCCGCTCGACGACGGCCGCGAAGCGGCGGCGCTTCGACGCGTGCATCAAGCACGCGGCGACGAGCGCGAAGAACGCGAACGCCAGGTCGCCGTGGTCGCGCAGCACGGACCGCGCGAGCTTGCCGAGCTTCGGCGCGTACTTGAGGTCCGGCGGCCGCGCGGCGACGACGCCGCGCGCCGCTTCGATGACCGCCGCGACCGCGGGCTCCGACTGCAGTTCCCACGCGCGGTCCCGCGCCTCCTCGGCGGCCTTCTCGCGCGCGCGAGCTGCGCTCCGGCGCTTTGTGTCAGTGCCCTGATTGAACGTGCGGCGCAACATCGTGGATCGATGGTAGCCGGTCGCTCAGCTGACGAGGTCAATCTTCAGACCTTGAGGCTTTGCTTGCACTGCCGGCCCGCCACAGCTCGCCAGATCTGGCACTGCGCCATGCGCGCCCGGACCGGCTCCGACGGCTGCGGCCCGCATTGCGCCGTCGAAGTCGTGCTCTGAGGTACCTCTGACCAGCTTTTGAGCGTCCGTCGACGCGCGCGCGCGCGTCTGCGGCGGGGTGCCGGGCTACGACGCGTCGACGCCGAGGACGCAGTCCGCGGTGCGATTCTGGGCGGAGACGCCGGGCTGGCGCTCCTCGAAGGCGTTCGGTACGCGGGGCAAGCCCTCGAAGGCGTTCGCGTGGCTCCCGGGTGCGATATCGGCGTGGGAGACGTCGTGCGGGCTCCGGAGCGCCTCCTGCGGCCCGAACACGCACGATTTCACCCCCGTCGGCGGCGCCGACGGGCCAACGATCGATGATTATGTGCCCCCCCGACCGGGGCGCCCCCACGCGCGCGCGCGCGCGCCGGCCGGCCGGGCGCGGGCGCGGGCGCGGGCGCGGGCGCCGGCGCCGGCGCCGGCGCCGGCGCCGGCGCCGGCGCCGGCGCGGACGCGTGCGCGTGCGCGTGCGCGTGCGCGGACGCGTGCGCGGTCGAGGGAGAGCCTTACTCGCGCGGCCTAGGGCCCAACAGGGCCGCGCGTCGGGGCGGTCGCCGGCTTGGTCACCCGGGCCGCCGGCGGGTCGCCGCGTCGTCGCGCCGGCGCCCGGGCCGCCGACCGCGGCGCGAGAAGACGACGGTCGGCCGGACCGCTCCGGGGTCCCGCAGGTCGCTCGTCCCGTCGCATCGGGCGGCGCGGGATCGCTGGGACCGCAGGTCGTAAATTGGCGCTTTGGGGAGCTACCCCGGCGAAGCTAACTACATGTACAGACCTCGATCGACCTCGATCGCGGCCGCCGAGCGGGAACCATCCCAGAGCGCCGTCCGCCGCCAATCAATGAAGCTGTGCGTGTTCGCAAGCTACCCGCCGCGGGAGGACCTGCGCCCCGGCGACTGGCTCTGCGGTATGTGCGACGCGGCCAACGCTCCGCGGTACCCCAGCTGCGGCTGCGGCACGCCGCGCGCCGCCGCGCCCGCGACGGCGATCATGTGCATCCCGTGGCCGCGCAATCCGGAGCCCGACGCGTGGGCCTACGGGTGCCTCGTGGATCGGCCCGACGGCTACGTCGCGGCGGCGGGCGACGCCGACTTGGACGGCAACATCCACAACGGCACGTCGTACACGGCCGAGGACCGCGGAGACCTGCTCGAGCTGCTCGGGCGCGCCGCGCCCGACTACGCCTACTACACGGCCCGGCGCGCGGGCGCCTCCCACCTTCGCGCCAAGCTCGCCGCCATCGACGTCGCGCTCGAGGTCTCCCTGCTCGATCAAGAACGCCACGCCAACCTCAAGCTCTCCCTCGAGGCGTCGCTCCGCTGGGAGCGGCGCCTCGCGGCCGAGTCGGCCACCGCGACGGCCGCCGCGAGGGGCTTCCAGAACTACTTCGCCAACGTGCCCAAGAAGCCCGCGCTCCCGCCGGCCGCGGCGCCCCAGCCGCCGGAGACGGCCGCGGCGCCGCCGAACTGGGCCTGCGCCGCCTGCACGTTCGTCAACGAGAACCCCGACTTCCTCTGCTGCGAGATCTGCCGCAGCCCCCGCCCCGCCGCCTAGGTCGCGTCTAGAAGCCTAAGCATCCCTACCGACCTCGGGCGGGCCATCTTCGCGGCGTCACGCCGGGCCGGCGGCGTCCGGCTACTCGTCCGCGAAGAGGCCGGCCCGGCGCCAGGCCTCGGGCGCCGGGGGGCGCGCGTGGCAGTCGAAGGTCGAGAGGACGACGTCGACGGGGTCGCGCACGAGCACGACGCGCGCGGCGCGCGCGCGCTGGCCTGCGAACGGCGACCGGTCGAACGCCGGCGCTCGAAGCGCGCGGGACGCGGGACGCGGGCCGCCGCGAGGGCGCCGCGGTCCAAGTCCGGGGACATCACCTGGTCGAGGAAGCGCGTGCCCGGCGCCGCGCCGGGCGGCGCGGCGAGCGCGGAGAAGTTGCCGTGCCGACCGCGCCGCCGTCGGAGATGCAGGCCTTGGGCGGGAGGCCGCGCGCGCGCCCGCGAGGCCCGCGACGAGCGCGTTCGCGAAGACCGTGCCCGTCTTGTGGAAGGCGGCGACGATCTGCACGCCCGCGCAGCCGCCGCCGGCGGCCGCGGCGCAGCGCGTCAGCCACTCTCCTGCCCCAAGCAGCCCCACGCGTCTCGAGTGCATCGAACAGTGAGGTTTGCCTCATCCCCGCCCAGTAACGCGGCAGCCGCTCGAAGGGCATGGAGGCGCCGAGCGACGCCGGCGCCGCCGGCACGCAGGGCGCCGCCGCGGGCAGCGCGGGCCCCCGACCGGCCGCGGACGACGCGCAGCGCGAGAAGAAGAAGCAGAAGCAGGACGAGCGGAAGGAGAAGAAGGCCTACCCGTTGACGGTCAAGGCCGGCGCGCCGCTCCTCGTCAACGGCCAGCTCGTCGTCGTCGAGGACACCGCCGAGGACTACGGCGGGAAGGTGGCTCCGTCGGGGTTTGCGCGGGTGCGCTCCATGAGCGACGCGAAGATGAAGCTCGTCCAGCTCGGCTACGAGGCGCGCCTGGCGCGCACGGCGACGGACGACGAGGTCCGGGCGGAGCTCGGGCGGGACCGCGCGCGGGTCGCGGGCGCGCGCGGCGCGCTGCCGTACCCGGTCCTCACGCCGGCCGTCATCGCGGCGCGCGAGGCGCGCGCCGCGGAGAGGCTGGAGGAGTTCGAGCGGCGCCAGGTCGTGCGCGCGTGCGCGCGCGCGCACGACCTCAAGCCCGCGCCCGCGGCCGCCGTCCACGCGGCCGCGGGCCGCGCGCGGGCGACCGCCTGGTCCATCCAGCGCGGGCTGATGACCGTCGCCGGCGGCGAGCGCTGCGGCGCCGCGTTGAAGGGCAAGAAGGAGCCGCCGCCGCCGCCCAAACGCGTCAAGATCGGCCTGTGCGCGGGCAGCCACAATCTCGAGGCGGAAATCGAAGCGCTGGACCCGGAGTGCATCACGCTGACGATCGACATGTCGCCGGAACCCGTGTGGAAATCGAACCTTTCAGCCCTTCAAACCGACTTTTCAAAACCAATGGTCGATTTCCACACAGGCCGGCGCTCAACCCCGACGTCGTCGCCGACGCGGGCGAGGTGGACATCGTCGAGCTCGTCGGGCGGGACGTCGCGACGGACATCTTCCTGCACATGCCGTGCGGCGGGGGCTCGAAAGTGTGTACGCACCCGTGTGGAAATCAAACCCTCATCAAATTCCGAAAATTTTCGTTGTGTTGCCCAAAGCGAATTCGAGTTAGCGCGCTCAGCGTATCATATGAGAGGTTTGGGTCGCTGGTTCGGGCCGGGAATTGCATGTGATTCGCGTTCAACGGGCAGCTCCCCGCCCAACGGACGCGGGACAAGCCCATTTTTTTTTTCCCGCTGCCACACAGGCGAGCACAACCACCAGAACCCGGAACGGGGCGACCACCTGCGCGTGCGGAGAGAGAACCAGCTGCGCATCGCGCTCAACTTCGTGCGCAACGTCGACCGGCTCGTCAAGAAATTCCCGAACCTGCGCATCTGGCGCGACGCCGCGTCCGTCTTGTCTTCCGCGCGCGTGACCATTCCACCGTAGGATCGAGTGCCCGCACGGCAACGATTTTTGGAAGACGGCGGAGTACAAGCAGCTGAGGTACGTCCACAGGCTCTACGAGTTCCCCTTCGAGCACTGCGCGGAGATCTTCAAGATGCCCAAGGACAAGAAGTACAAGAAGCGCGGCATCCTCGCCACGAACGCGCCCACCTTCCCCGCGCCCACGCGCGGCAACATGAACGTCGTCCCGGAGGACCTGCTCTGCGACTGCCCCTACAAGAACTGCAAGCACCCCGTGTCGCTCACGGGCGAGCAGCTCGCGGCCGCCGCCGTCTACCCGCCGGGCGTCGCCAAGCAGTTCGCCCTGGCCATGCAGCAGGCCGAGGTGCTGCCGATCAAGGACCCCAAGACCTACGAGGACCTGCTGTGGAACTTCGACAAGCTCTACGAGGAGAAGTACGGCCGCGTCGACCGCGACGAGTTCGAGGCCTACGGGCCGCAGCCGCCGCCCGCGCCGACGGGCGAGTAGGCCGCGCCACTCCCTTTCCCCCCAGGAGGTCCAAAGTAGCCTCTAAAAATCCGTCCGAGTGCGTACTGTCTCGTCTTTCGAAAGACGAGACAGTACGACTTCCGAATCAGCTTTTCTTCGCGCCGAAGCGGCTGCGAATCGACGCGGATTGCATCCAGGGCGGGCCGCGATCTCCGGCCGGGCCTGGGAAGCAAAAAAAAACAAAAAAGGCAGGGCTTCGCGGGGATCATTGGGAGGGGTGTAACTCTGGGGCGGGTCGCGATCTGGAGACCGGGCGTGAACTGAGGCACCCGGGGGGTCCTCCTCACTGCCCATGGGTCGAGCGGTGATTCGAACCGAGAACCGAGATTCTACGGTCACTGGAATCCAGTAGACACTTAATTGCGTGACGAATGCGCGTGCGGGGCTAAAATCGGTCCTTAAAGTGACTTGAATTGAAGTTGAAGCGGAACCAACTTTTGGCCCGACTCCGTCAGAGCTGCTAGTTCCTGCGAGCCCTTGCGCGCAATGGCTCAGCCGCATCTGGGCAGCGGCAGCGGCTGGGGCGGCAGCGTGTTCAAGAAGGCGTGGGCCCGCGTGGCCTGGACGCTGAACGAGGACGAGATCAAGGACCTCCCCGAGTTCGACCCGAAGCCGGCGAGCGCGCACGTGCCGAGCGCGAAGGGCGCGTCGCGCGCCGCGTGCGCGGGCGCGGCCAAGGACCCCACGAAGTTCTTCAAACGCAAGAACCTGCGGATCTTCACGCTCGCGATCGCGACGCTCGGCCTCGTCTGCGGCCTGCCGTCCGGCGTGACGGCGGCCGTCGAGCGCGCCGGCGAAGCGATCTTCGATCATGAGCTCGGCTCCCTGTCGCCCTACGACGCGATGCGCGGCGCGGACGTGAATTGCCGGCGCACGGTGATCATCCGCGACACGCTGGACACGTTCAGCGACACGGCGGCGGAGCTCGAGAAGAAGATCGGCGCCGCGGCCTTCTCCCAGATCACGGACTTCGCCGCGTACGCGGCGGAGAAGTTCAAGGCGCCGGTGGAGTCCATCCGCATCCTCGCCTACGACACGCCGGCCCCCGGCTGCGTGTCGAACGGCGAGCACACCGACGGCTGCATCGTCGGCGACAAGGGCCTCCAGGCCCGCTACATCGCCGGCGCCGGCACCGTCACCTACCTCCTCACGGCCAAGGTCATCGACATGAACGCCGACCCGCTCGTCGAGTTCTCGACGCTCGCCTCGTACATCATGACCGTGCCCGCGGGCGCGGCGGTCCTCATGGACAACGTCGCGTCGGGCGTCGACCTCCTCGGCTACGTCCGCCACGAGGACAAGTACATCGCCGTCAAGCTGTTCCACACCGTGCTCGGCGTCGAGGCGCCCCGCACGAGCCTCGTGCTCACGTGGGCCGCGTCCACGGCGTCGCTCATCGTCGACGCGGCCGCGCGCCTCCGCGCCGGCTGGAAGCCGCCCGACGACCGCGCGACGAAGGCCGACGCGATCAAGAAGGCCGACGCGGACATCGAGGCCTGGAAGGCGAACAAGAAGCGGTTGCTCGAGGCCATGGAGCGGGCGACGGGCAAGACGGAGCACGAGCGCTCGACCGAGAGGGCGCGCGACGAGGGCTACGAGAGCCGTCGCGACAAGTACGACAAGATGGCCCAGGAGGAGGGCTACAAGGACTGGCGCGACAAGAACGCGAAGGACGCGGGCTGCGACAACTGGAGCGACTACCTGACGGAGTGCGCGAAGAAGCGCGGCTACAAGTCGAGGTACGAGGCCGAGAAGGCCTCGGCCGCGAAGCTCCCGGGCATCACGTCCCGCCACGACCTCTGGGTCAAGAACTCCTACGCGAAGTACATCGGCGTCAAGAAGGGCTGGGCGGCGCTCGTCGCCGCCGTGGGCCTCGCCGCCGCGCTCCGGAAGTTCGCCAAGAGCGACTTCCCGAAGAACCAGCTCCAGCTCCTCAAGGCCCGCAAGGAGGGCCGCTTCTCCCAGAGCTAAACTGCCCGCCCCTACGCCCCCCGCCCCCGCTAAGCATCCTAAGAACCCATCCGCGGTGATCGATGTGTCGCGCGGACATCTCGCGCGCGAAGCGGCGGCGATCGTCCTCGCTCGCGGCGCCGCGCGCGCCGTCGCCGCAGCAATCGCGCAACACCGACCCCGCGGCGCCTCCGCGGCCGTGCGTGACGACCGCCGAAGCATCCGAGACCGCTAGCCCGGCGCGGTTCGCGCCGCCGAGGCGACGCCGCTTCCGCCCGCGCCGCGCCGAGGCCATCTTCCGCCGCCGCCCACGACGACGACCTCTGACGCCGCTACTCGACGACCGTCGTCGGCGACGAGCAGATGCTCAACAACGGCAACGCGCACCGCTGGTAGCGCTTGGGCCGTCGAGAAAGGCCGCGCGGCGCAACTCGTCTGGCGCGCAGATCCAGTGCTCAGATATCGCATCGATCTCCGTCGCCACTTCAGGATCTTTCCGTCGAAGTTGAGGCGTTAGTTGCCGATCGGCCGCGCGAGCGCCGCAGGCGGCCTGAGGGGCAGCGCGGGCAGCCACGCGGCCGCGGCTCAGGGCGCCTACTTCTCCTTGGAGCGGCGCGCGAGGATCTCGCCGAGCTCCGGATCTCGCCGAGCTCCTCGAGGCTGACTTCGACGCCCGCGGAGTGGTTGTCCTTCTGCCTGCTGAGGAGCGACGTGATCTGCTCCTGGCGGCTCTTCTCGCCCTCCGGCTCCGACAGCTCTACGTGAGCTCGCGGACAAGAGCACGGGCCAGATCACGCGCGCGTCCTACGATTTCTCCAACTATTCGAAGACGGGCCTCGGCTGCGACCGCACGTCGCGCGGCGTCGGCAGCCGCATGATCGACACCTACGCGCCCGCGCTCCGGGAGATCCTCGACGACCCCGCGCGCGTCCCCGAGGAGCAGCTCCTGTTCTTCCACAACAAGAAGTGGACGGACCCCGTGCCCGCGTACTACGGCAACGCGACCGTGCGCCTCTTCGACCGCATCCGCGACCGCCACGCGGGCGCGCTCGACGAGCTCCGGGGCATGGCGGCGACGTGGGACGGCCTCGAGGCCGCGCTCGGGGGCGACGCGCGCTTCGCGGGCGTCCGGGCGCGCTTCCTCCAGCAGATGAACGACGCCGCCGTCTTCTCCGACACGATCATGGGCTTCTACGGCGCCCTCAGCGGCCTCTAACGCGTCTAGTCCTCGGCCTTGGGCGCGGGGAGGCAGCACGCGCCGCACGCGTTGCAGAAGATCGTGAGGAAGTGGAGGAGGCAGACCCAGCAGGCGGTCCAGTGGAAGAAGATGCAGCAGGGGCACTGGAGGATGGACCAGCAGAAGACGCAGCAGCACGTGCAGCACATGCCGCAGTGGTACTTGGCCATCATCTTGTGCGCGAAGCGCGTGAAGCAGCAGCACGTGCGCTCCCGGAAGGTCATGGCCTTGAGCTCGGCCTCGAGCTCGTCCTCCTCGTCCTCCTCCTGGAGCATGGACGCGACGTCGCGGCCCAGCGCGTTCTGGTCGAGCACGGACAAGCGGCGCTCCTCGTCCGCCGCCGTCTTCGCGACGATTCGAATGAAGACCTTCTCCATGGACGCCTGGGCCACGGAGAACTCGGCGATGCCCAGGTCCGCGCGCGCCGCCGCGTCGAAGGCGCGGAAGGCCTTGGCCAGGAGGCCCCGCTCGGACGCGCCCGAGACCTCGTACGTCAAGAGCGACGCGTCGGCCGCCGCGAGCGCCTGGGCAGGACAAGAGAGATTCAACGTCGCTTCAACGTGAGTGTTCCGCGCGCGCGCGTTCCAGAAAAAGCACCCACGCTTCGTGACCGTTCCAAGAGATGATCGCTCGTCCAAAAATCAGCCGAAACGAGCGGAAAACGACCGAGATAGGAGCCTTTGAAGTTGGGAATTTCGCTCTCTTTTGCTGCCCTGGCGAGCGCGATGGCGTGCTCCGGCGCGAAGGTCGCCGTCGCGAAGGCCGTCACGCGGTTGATGGCCTCGGTCCAGGCGCCGGGCGACGCGCACGCGCGGTCGTCGAGCTTCACCGCGAGCTCGTAGCCCGACGCGTGCTGGTCCTTGAGCTGCCGCGGCGTGCCCAGGCACTCGAGCTGGCCCTTGACCATGATGCCGATGCGGTCGCAGAGCACGTCCGCCTCGACCATGGAGTGCGTCGTCAGCACGACGGCCCGGCCGGCCATCGTCGCCTTGACGAGGTTCCACAAATTCCGCTGCGACACGGGGTCGAGCCCCGCGGACGGCTCGTCCAAGAGCACGATGCGCGGGTCCCCCACGAGCGCCGCGGCGCAGCAGAGCTTGCGCTTCATGCCGCCGCTCAGCCGTCCGGCCATCTTGTGCGCGTGGCCCAGGAGCTCCACGCGCCGGAGCGTGTCCGTCACGAGCGCGCGCACCGCGATCTCCGAGCCGACGCGCCGGAGCCGCGCGAAGAGCGCGCAGTGGTCGTAGCAGGACAGCGACGGCCAGAGCGAGTTGTGCTGGTTCACGACCCCGAGATGCGCCGACGCCTCGCCGAAGTCGCAGAGGACGGACTTGCCCGCGATCTTCGCGTCGCCGGACGTCGGCTCCGTCGCGCGCATGACCATGGACATGGTCGTCGTCTTGCCCGCGCCGTTGGCGCCGAGCAACCCGAAGACCTCGCCGACGCGCACGCCGAAGGTCACGTTCTGCACGGCCTCGACGGCGACGGCGCCCGGGCGCTTCGGCGCGTAGATCTTCCGCAGTTCGAAAACGTCCAACCCCGCGGCCGCGGACGCCTCCTTGAGCTCCGGCGGGTAGGCGTCCTCCGGGGGCCGGTTGCGCACCATGGCGCGCACCTCCTTGAGGTCCCTGAGGACCTGTCGGGCCAGGTCCTTGAGCGCGGGCCCGCAGCCCGCCGCGGCCGCCGGCTTCGCGTCGTCGTCGTCCGCGGGCGCCGCGTCCGCGAGGCGGCCCAGGACCCGGTTCCGCTCCTTGGCGACCTCCTCGTCGAGGCGGAGCTTGCGCTTCTTCGAGAACTTGGAGCGCGCGTAGGCCAGGGGCCGCGTGGCCATGCGGTCCTTGAGGTACGCCGCGGCCTCGAACGCGACGATCTGCGCCAGCAAGACGACCATCGTCGCCCAGAACGCGGGCCAGAGCGGCGCGTTCTTCGTGTCCAGGATCTTCTGGGCCCGCGGGAGCATGCCCAGCGCCATGAAGAAGGGCCGCAGGCCCGTCCGCAGGAACGCCATGCAGAGCGCGCCGACGGGCGACGCGACCGTGCACCACCACGCGTACACGGACACGAGCTCCCCGAAGTTCCAGGTGAACATCTGCATGGACGACGTCCCCGACATGACGCCGCCGAAGACGAGCCAGAGGACGATGGCGCCGAAGAGGGGCAGCACGATGCACGCGAGGCACAGGATCGGGAAGCCGCCGAGGCACATCGTCGGCGTGTCGAACGCGTAGGACCCGACGTGCGCGAAGGTCGACAGCGCGATGCCGAAGATGGGCAGCAGCACCCAGAGCCAGGCCGTGCGCGTCATCCAGCCTCTCTGTTTTGTTTTAATATTCCAGCAGTCCTGCTCGTCCGTCATGACGTCGCAGTAGTAGTCCCAGACGGCCTCGTAGTCGTCCTGGTGGCTGTAGATGTAGGCCGCGTCGGGCGACGTCGAGTTCGTGATCATGTCCATGATGATGAAGTAGTCCTCGAGGGTCGGCATCCGGTACTCGGCCTTCCACATGCGGTAGCGCATGTCGAAGCCCGCCAGACCACCGTAGACGCAGGCGATGACGAGGAGCTGGAGCGCCGCGTCCGCGAGCAGCGTGCCGAGCCAGTAGGCGCGGTAGTCGAGGCCCGAGATCGTCAGCAGGTTCCGCACGCGGTTCGCGCGCTCGCTCACCAAGGGCTCCGCGGCGAGGCCCGGCACGAAGATGAACGACACGCCGACGACGGCGGCGACGATCAAATTCGGGATCGTGCTGTAGCGCGGCTGCTTGCCCGTCGCGAGCTCGCCGCCGGCGCAGAGCCCCGCGAGCATGATCGAGACGATCGCCGGCAGGAGCACGAGCGCCGTGCACCGCGCGCCGCCGAGGTGGGGCCCTAAAAATTGGTTCACGGGCCGCGGCCGCCGGTCGCCGCCGAAGACCCGCTCGCGGAACGCGCAGACCATGGCCTCGAGGCCGCGCAGGGGCGCCAACAAGATGACGACGTCGTTCCGCGCGTGCTCGAGGCGCATGCGCGCGATGGCCAGGCTCTGGTCCCAGACCCGGCTCGACGTCCGCGGGCCGCCCGTCGCCGCCGCGCCGCCCGCGGCCGAGGGCAGGGACACGTAGATGGACTCGTCGGGCGCGCCGGCCGCGAGCACGTTGTGCACCGTGTCGTCCTCGCCGACGACCATGAAGACCGTCTCCAGCGTCGTCGGCTCGAGGGCCGTCGACGTGATGGCGAGGCCGTCCAGGTTGCCGTCGATGGCGTCGAAGAGGGCCGCGAGCCGGTGCTCCTCGCTCGCCGGGAGCGCGTAGGTCCGCTCCGTGACCGCGTCCGCGTCGCCGCCGTCGACGAGCGGGTTGTCGACGTCCGGCGCGGCGACGAGCGACTCCTCCTGGAGCGTCGCGCCCGCGACGATGTCGGAGACGAAGCCGCCGAAGTCGGCCGTCGCGGCCCGCTCCTTGAGCGTCGCCGAGAGCAGGTAGCCCTTGCCGAACGTCCGCTTGAGGAACGGCACCGTGCCGCACGTGCGGATCTTGCCCGACGACATGATGGCGACGCGGTCGCCCAGCGCCTCCGCCTCGTCCATGTGGTGCGTCGTCAGCAGCAGCGACCGCCCGACGCGCACGGACCGCAGGAGCGTCCAGAGCTCGCGCCGCGCGACGGGGTCCATGCCCGCCGTCGGCTCGTCGAGGATGATGAAGCGCGACCCGCCGGCGAGGGCGATGGACGTCGACAGCTTGCGCTTCTGGCCGCCGCTGAGCTCCGCGCCGAGGTGCGCCGCGCGCTGACCGAGGTGGAAGACGCCGAGGAGCGACGTCGCCTCGCGCGACGCGTTCGCGACGGACTGGCCCTTGAGCCGCGAGAAGAAGAAGACGTGCTCCGCGAGCGTCAGGCGCGGGAAGAGCACGTCGTGCTGCGGGCAGACGCCCAAAAGGCACCGCAGCGAGTCCATGCCGCCGGCCTCGAAGATGGAGTAGCCGAAGACCGTCGCGCCGTCGGTCGCGCGCCGCGGCGGGTCCGGCGGCAGCAGCCCGGAGATCATGGCCATGGTCGTCGTCTTCCCCGCGCCGTTGTGGCCCAGGAGGCAGAAGATCTCGCTGTCGCGGATGCCGAAGCTCACGCCGTCGACGGCTTTGTGCTCGCCGAACGTCTTCCGGAGCCGCCGCACCTCGACGCGCGGTGCGTCCCCCGGGTCGAGCGCCTCGAAGCGGGCCGGGTCGTCGGCGTCGTCGAAGGCGGCGTCGGCGACGAGGGCCGGCGCGCGCGACGTGCCGAGCCAGTAGCTCGGCAGGAGGGGGAAGTAGAACGGCTTCGGCGTGCCGTACTCCGACCACGGGATGACCTGGTTGAAGTACCACGCGAGGAGGCCGTAGAGCACCATGTCGGCGATGAGCATGCCCCAGAGGGGCCCCGTCCAGTCCGCCGCGGGCCGCCAGCCCTTGAGGTCGCCCGTGGCCTTGGCGTAGAACGACGGGTACTCGCTCCGCGCGTCGACCCAGCACCCGATGTCCTGCGCGCCGTAGTCCGCGAAGTCGCCGTAGGAGTAGGAGTAGGAGTAGGCGTCGCCCCAGGGCACGCCGCCGTTGCAGAAGAGGCTCGTGGACCCGCGGCTCTGGGCCCACTCCTCGAGCTGGCGGAACCGCTTGTTCGGCGCGTCGCGCCAGTCCATCTCCAAATCATAACCGTAGGCGCACTCGTACTCGCCGGACGCGAAGCAGTCGTCGCCAAAGTCGCAGGACCGGTCCCAGGGCGCCGCGGAGCCCGGCGGCGAGATCGCCGCGCGGATCGCGCACTTGCGGACGCGGTGCGACGCGTACGAGTCGACGAGCAGGCCGTAGGCGAGCTGGGGCATGAGCGCGTAGACGCGCTGCCCCGCGGGCGAGATGTCCCAGATCGACGCGGACGACCCGTCCTTGACCGCGCCCACAAAGTAGACGATGACGCCGAGGAGCTGCGCGCAGATCGCGAAGATGGACGCGGCCTCGTTGTTCGTGATGAACGTCGTCGCCCACATGCACTGGACGACGAGCGCGACGACGTACATCCAGTGGAGGGCGAGGATCGTGCCCGCGTAGCCCGGCGTGTGGCCCGCCCTCCGGAAGAGGCCCGGCCCCGCGACGACGCAGACGAGGAGCGCCACGAGGAACCCGGCGACGACGCCCTCGACGAGGAGCACCGCCGCCCAGTAGACCGCCTCCTTGAGGCCCGCCATCTTCATGGCCTCGAGCAGCCGCGCGCTCTTCTCCGCGACGAGGTTCACGATGACGACCTGCATGAGGAATAAGAACGCGAACTGGGCGAGGTAGGTCTCGAGCGTGCCGTGGCTCAGGATGGCGCCGCGGGCGTAGTCGTGGAGCTCGCCGCCCTTGCGGGCCCAGTTGCTGTTCTTCGGGCTCCACTTGGACTGCGGCGAGTAGCCCGTCAGCGCCGTCATAATATATAAGAGCCAGATAAGGACGAACCAGACCGACGGCGCGAGCAGCTGCTTGACGATGGCGGCGCGGTCCCGCGACTTCTCCTTGGACGCCTTCCAGACGAGGAGGCCGAGCTGCGCGAGCGCGGACCGCGGCCGCACCTTGGGCGCGGCCGTCGCGGAGCCCGCGTCCGGGTGCGCGGCGGCGGCGAGGTCGCCGCCGTCGCCCGTCTTCGCCTCCTCGCCCGCGCCGGGCTGCGTGACGACGGCCGCGAGCTCGACGGCGCCGTCGGCGGGCGCGGCCTGCGTCCGCTTCGTCGGCTGCGGCTTGTCGCAGCACTCCGTCTCGCACCAGACGCAGCAGGCGACGCAGCAGAACTTGAACCAGGAGTAGAGCCGGGGGAACGCCGTCGCCGCCGTGTAGCGCAGCTTGTTCAGGGGCGTGAACCAGGGGCAGCACCGGTGGCTCTGGCAGCACGCGAGCACGTAGCCCGCGCAGAAGAAGGGCGTGATGAAGACGAACCAGATGATGGACCGCCAGGTCGTGTAGCCCCACTCCTCCCAGAAGTCGTTCGACGTGAAGCAGGCCGACGGGTAGTAGCGGTCGTAGGTCATGTCGTCGTCCTCCCACTGCGGCCGCCGCTCGTTGCCGCCGCGGTCGCGCACGAAGCCCTCGTGCTGCTGGAACGCGCTGTAGTAGAGCTCGTCGAAGGCGCCCGGGGCCTCGGCGCGGGCCGGGTCGCCCGCGAGCGCCGCGCACGTGAGGTTGCAGCGGTCGAGGCAGCCCCGGTACGTGTCCTCCCCGAGCGCGGCGATGGCGCCGGGGTCGGAGAGCGCCGACCCGCCGTCGCTCCGGACGGGCTCGCCGTCGGCCGTGCCGTTGAGCCAGGTCTGGGACCAGTACATGTAGTGGCGCTCGCGCCAGAAGGCCGACTCGTGGCGCTCGCGGTAGCGCGCGCGCGCGTAGCGCGCGAACTCGCCCGTCGGCGCCAGCACGAGGCAGTAGGACCGGTCGAGCCGCTCGCGGCCCCGCGTGTTGCGCATCTGGAACTTCTCGCCGACCTGCTGGTCCTTCTGCCGCACCCAGAGCGCGCCGGTCGCCTCGTCGCAGCGGAGGTCCGCGCACTTGAAGCCCGACCAGCCGAAGTAGTCCTACAGTTTTGTGATTCACGGCATGTTATTTTCTGGTCTGTTACCTCCTCGTCCTCCTGGCGCCGCCGCCAGAAGTAGGACGACAGGTCCAGGTAGGCGTCGTCCTTGAACCGGCACACCGGATCAGGCTCGGGCTGCGCGGGCGGCGTGTAGATCGGCGCCGTCTGGGCCGCGGCGCGCAGGCACGCGGCGCCGACGGCGACGATTGCGAGGCACCGCGCCATGGCGCGACGCGCGCTGTGAGGTGGAGCTGTGCAAAGAGGGGAGTGGAACGATGGTGGGAGCGGTCGGTTAGAGAATTCAACATAGTTGACTGAATTTGCAGGACCTTCACAGTGCCGCTTGCGTGCAGCGAGGCTGTGGCGACGCTCATCGATGGCAGCCGCCACGCCCAATCGTTGACGGCCGCTCGCGCTGACCGCGGACCACCGGAGTTCGCCGCAGTCGCGCGCATGATGCGCATCGCGCTCGTCGCGCTGGCAGCGGCGCTGGCCGCGCCGCCCGACGACGACGCAGCGGCGCCGCCCGACGGCGACGCCGCCGGCGTCGACTGGCAGCGGCGGCGCGTCGTGCGCGTCTTCGCGAGCCCCTTCGCCGGGTCGAACGAGGCGCCGGCCTACGCCATGACGGACGCGCTGGGCCGCGGCTACACCTGCGGCCTCGACGGCGCGGCCGTCGCGAAGCGGCGGGGCGCGGGCGCGGCGCCGTCGGCGGCCGCGTCCGCGATCGAGGGCTACAAGGCCTGGCGCGACTCGTCGCGCGAGTGCGCGGCGCTGGCGCTGAAGGAGGAGTACTGGCACTACGAGCTCTGCCCCGGCCGGTCCGCGCGGCAGTTCAAGCCGCCGAAGCCGCGGCCGCGCGGCGGCGCCGCCGCGCCCGGCGCGAGCCACGCGCTGGGCGCGTTCTCGTCCGCCGCGGGCGAGGCGTCGCTGGAGGAGGTCGCGGACGTCTTCGGCGACGTCGCGTCCGTGACGCTGCCGCCGGCCGTCGACGGCGCGCCGCCGCGGACGGCGCACGTCGAGCTCTACGAGCGCGGCGACGGCGGCCGGCGCCTGCTCGCGTACGTCGTCTGCGGGCTCGTGCACGTCGGCGCGGCGTCGAGCCGCCGCGGGTCCCTGGACGCCTACGGCGACGACGACGACGCGGACTGGGCCGACGCCGTGCGCGTCGCGCGCGTCGTCGAGGGCCCGCAGTTCACGTACCGCGCGCTCGTCGCGTCGCCCTTGGCCTGCGCGCCGCGGGACCTGCGCACCGCCGTCGCGGCCCAGGCCGCGGCGAAGCTCGAGGGCAAGTGCCTGCGGCGGCGCTGGCGCGGCGACTGGTGGACCTACGAGGTCTGCGTCGGCGACGCCGTGCGCCAGTTCCGCCAGCCGCCCGGCCGCGACCACGACGGCTTCGGCGTCCTGCCGGCGGCGGACGCGGCCGCGAGCCGGGACCCGGGGGGCTTCGCCATCGGCGCCTTCTCGCACGTCGCCGTGGCGCCGGCGACGGGCGCGCTGAGCCACGTCTTCACAGGAGGAGACGCGTGCGACGTGACGGACGGCGAGCCGCGCGACGCGGCGGTCCGCTTCGCGTGCGTCGACGCGTTCCGCGGCCGGTCGAAGAAGGTCGCCCTCGCGAGCGCCGCGGAGACGGCGACGTGCTCCTACGACATCGTCGTCCACCTCGCCGCGCTCTGCGAGCTCGACGACGACGCGGACCTCCACGAGAAGCGCGCCGCGGGCACGTCGACGATCGACCACGTCGACTGCTTCCGCGACGCGGACGGAGAGGCGGGTAACGTGTAGCTAGGGGACGTCGCGCGCGGAGCGCCAGAACGCGAGGACGCGCCAGAAGACCTCCTTGGGCAGCGCGGTGCGCGCGAGGCGCCGCGCGCGCCGCACGGTCCGCGTGTTCGGCGCGGCCGCGGGCGGCGGCGCCGGTGCGAAGAGGCGCTCGAGGATCGTGCCCGCCTAGCAAGCATGACGGTGACGATTTCTCATTGGTTTCCCACCCCAAATCTCTCGAAAATCGTCACGGCCACAGGACGCTGGTGCCCGCCGGCGCGATCGCCCGGCCCTCCTCGCAAAAGAGGCGGTACGCGAGCAGGCGGACGCGCGGCGCGCGCACGTACGCGCGCCAGCCGCCCGCCGCGCGGACGTCGGCGAGGACCGCGACCGCGCGAGCGTGCTTGCTCTGGCTGTTTATGCTGGTGTGGAAGCGCGCGATGCGCTCGGCGTAGTGCGTCTCGTCTATGTTGTCGCATTTGGCGTCGAGCGCCGCGCCGCGGCTGAGGAGCAGGCGGATCATGTCGACGTGTCCTCTATCGGCGGCGCTCATGAGCGGCGTCCAGCCCTGTCTGTCGCGGGGATCGACGTCCGCGCCGGCGTCGAGGAGCAGGACCGCGACATCGCGCCTGCCAAAAGTGGCGGCTAATTTGAGGGGCGTCATCGTAACTCCAGGCTTATTTGGGTCCGCGCCTTGTGCGAGGAGGAACCGCACCACCTCCCAGTGACTGTTGTGAGTCGCTGTGTACAGGAGCGACCGTCCGTCCTCGTCCTCCTCGTCGGGGTCACGGCGGTCCGAGAACCAGAACCAGCGCTCGATTTCGAGGAGGTCACCATCTTGCGCAGCCCTCTTGACCTCTCGGGGGACGACCATTGCAGCGCGGATGCGGCAGCTGCACGGCAACGCAGACTTTTGGGCAGCCTTGCGAGTAGCTCGCTATGGAGCGTCGAGCCTGAGGTTCGAGAGAGCGCAGCCCCCTGGACGAGAAATAACGCACCCATGGAGAGCCCCGTCGCCACGAAGAAGAAGGAGCGGCCGCCGCACGTCGGCGACAACATCGTCGAGTTCGACGTGATCAAGGAGCAGGCGCAGGCGCGCGCGCTGCGTCCCGCGCGATTCGAAACGGTCGTTCATGTCGCGCCGCGGTCGACGCGTCCGCGCGTCCGCAGGCGGCGATGGAGCAGGCCTGCGCGAAGACGCTCGACGGCAAGCTCTACGACGCGAAATACCACGCGCGATGGACCGACGCGATCCTCGACTCGATGAACGACGCGCTCGCCGCGCTGTCGCCGAACTTCAAGTTCATGTGCTCCTGCCTCCTCATCCAGAAGCGCAGCCCGAGCAACATCGCCACGGAGACCGTCGCCTACTGGAACGCGAAGACCGACGGCTTCGTCCACCACAAGTACGAGAGCCGGACCGTCGTCTGCGTCGTCCACGCGTTCGGCTGCGCGATCTAGGTTCGGGTGCGCGCGGATTTCTTATGGTCGTGTGTGGTTGGGTGCGGGTTCGGGGGGGGGGGCGTTGGAGCTTTGGGAGCTCTCCGGAGCGCGTCGTCTACGGCAACTTTAACAGCACCTTCGTGTTGAACCATCCGGAGCTCGAGTCGAGCTCGAGGCTGTGCTCGAGTGCACCGCCGCGAGCACGAGCGCCGACCTGCTGCCGCCGCGCACTGCTGCCCAGCGCACGCGGCCGCGAGCGCCTGCACCGCCGCGCAACGACCATGCGCGTCCTCTTCCCGCCCATCGCCCTGACCGTCTTCTCCTCGAACAAACTCGGCCTGTCGCCGCCCGCCGCGCCGGCGCCGCCGACGCCGGCGACGGCGCCGCCGGCGCCGCCGACGCCGGCCCTCACCGACGAGGAGATCGAGCGCTACTCGCGCCACCTCATCCTCGAGGACGTGGGCATGCGGGGCCAGGCGCGGCTCAAGGCCGGCTCCGTCTGCTGCGTCGGCGCGGGCGGTCTCGGGTCGCCCGCGCTCATGTACCTCGCCGCGGCGGGCGTCGGGAAGCTGACCATCGTCGACGACGACGAGGTCGACGTGTCGAACCTCCAGCGGCAGATCGTGCACGCGAGCGGCGCCGTGGGCGTCCCCAAGGCCGCGTCGGCGGCGGAGACGTTGGCGCGCGTGAACCCGCTCGTCGAGGTGAAGCAGGTCCGCGAGCGGCTCACGGAGGCCAACGCGGACGCCATCCTGCGGGGCCACGACGTCGTCCTCGACGGCTGCGACAACTTCCCGACCAAGTACCTCATCGACGACGCGTGCGGCCGTTTAGGCATCCCGTCGGTCTACGCGGCGATCCTTCGCTTCGAGGGCCAGGCGTCCGTGTTCCACCACGGCCCCGGCTGCGCGACGTACCGCGATTTGTTGCCGGAGGCGCCCGCGGCGGGCGCCGTGCCGAGCTGCGCCGAGGGCGGCGTGCTCGGCGTGCTGCCGGGCGTGCTGGGCTGCATCCAGGCCACCGAGGCGCTGAAGATTATTCTGGGCGCGCGGCCGGAGCGGACGCTCGCGAACCGGCTGCTGGTCTACGACGCCATGCGCATGACCTTCCGCGAGCGGCCGCTCCGCAAGGCCGCGGCGCCGCCGGCCGCCGCCGCGGCGCCCGCGGCGCCCGCGGCCGCGGCGCCGGCGGCCGCGGCCGCGGCGGTCCTCGCGCCGCGCGCCGCCGCGGAGAAGCTCGCGGGCGGCTGGGCGCCCTTCGTGCTCGACGTGCGCCTGCCCCAGGAGGCGGAGATCTGCCAGCTGCCCTTCGCCGACGCGCTCGTGCCCCACCGCAACGTCAAGGCCGCCGCGGGCGACCTGCCCCGGGACCGCGACATCCTCGTCCACTGCAAGTCGGGCTTCCGGTCCCGGCAGGCGTGCGCGGACCTCGCGGGCCTCGGCTTCGACCGCCTCTTCGACATGGAGGGCGGCATCCTCGCCTGGGGGCGCGACGTCGACCCGCGCCTCCCGAAGTATTAGCGCGCGGAGAGCTTGTTTCGCGCGTCGCGCGCGGGCCGTCGCCGCCTTGGGGGGTGGCGTCCCCGCCGACGGTCGGCATGGAGGCTTCGCGATGGGGCTGGCGCGCGGCGACGGCGCAGTCGCGGTCGGATCGTCGATGACGCGCTCGGGCCGAGTCGTGGCGGCGTACGGCTCACGACGCCAGCGGTCGTCTTCAGCGAGGTGTCGCCTCGGGTCGAGGGACGGAGCTTCGATCGACACCGAGGTGCAATGCGCGGCGAGACGTTGCGCGTCGTCGCGCCGCTGTGCGTCGCGCTCCTCGCGCACGCGTTCGCGCCGATCCCGCGGCCGCCCGCGGTCGCGCCCGGTGCGCGGCGGGCGCCCGTGGTCCGGTCGAGCGACGGCGAGCGCTCGCTCTTCGACCGCAGCGACAACGGGACGCGCGACGACGAGTTCGACCTGCAGCCGCGGAGCGAGCTCGCTAGGAGCGGCGGCCCAAGCCGCGACGACGGCAACGAGACGAACCGCTACTACAAGATCGTCGCGAGCCTCGCGCCGTCGGACATCATCGGCCGCTTCGCCGCGACGGCGCCGCCGCGCGTGCAGGACGCGGTGAAGCAGACGATCATGGGCCTGCTGGGCAACGCGGGGGGCTTCGCGCTGGAGACGGCGACGATCACGACGAGCGAGAAGCTCGCGAACCTCATGTTCCAGCTGCAGATGACGGGCTACATGTTCAAGAACGCCGAGTACCGCGTGTCGCTGTCGCAGTCGCTCGCGGACGTGCCGGCCCTGCCGCCCGGCGACCTCGAGGAGGACGCGCCGGACGCGTCGGCCCCGCCGCCGGTCCAGGGCACCGTGACCGTGAAGCTCGGCGTCGAGGAGGTCCGCGTCGACGCGGACGCGTACATGGCCGAGCTCCGGGACGAGGTCGCGACGCTCCGCCGGGAGCTCGACGAGGTCGAGGAGGAGCGGCGCCTCGCGTCCCAGAAGGACCTCCTCGCCTACATCCGCGCGCTGCCCGAGCAGCAGATGGCGTCGATGACGTCCGAGATCACCGACGACGTCCTCGACGGCATGAAGAAGCTCGTCTACTCCATCATGAAGGGCATGGGCACGTCCAACGTCGAGGCGAACACGCTCCTCCAGCAGTCCGGCTCCGCCATGGCCCAGCTCTGCATGTGGCAGCTCGTCATCGGCTACAACCTCCGCGAGCTCGAGGTCCGCGACCAGCTCCAGAAGCAGCTCGGCGTCGACGACGACGGCGACGGCGGCGACGCGTAGCGCGCGCCCGCATCCCCCCCTTCTGTACACCTAACTCCGCGCCTCTTCGCTGTTCCCGGGACTTCAACGAGGGCAACTTGCGCTCCTGAATTCTGCCACTGGCGAAGTGAACAAGCGCATCGCACCGACGCAGCTCGTCGCGGCATCGCACCGACGCAGCTCTCGTCGTCGGCAACCATGGACGAGGCGGCCTACGCGCGCCTGGAGACGGCGGACGCGTCGTTGAACGAGGCGCCGTCGAAGGGCGAGGTGGGCCAGTTCGCGGCGACGGCGAACATCGCGAACGTCGTCATCGGCGCCGGCGTGCTCGCGCTGCCCTTCGCCTACGCGCGGAGCGGCACGGCCGGCGGCCCCTTCCTCGTCCTCTTCAGCGGGCTCCTCAACATCTTCACGATGCACCTGCTCTCCAAGGCCGGGCGCCGCATCTCCGGCGACCGCGCGAACTTCCACGCGATCGCCGGCGCGACGTTGCCCAAGTCGCTCTGGTGGCTCGTCGACGGCATCGTCTGCGTCATGATGCTGGGCCTCGCCGCGTCCTACGTCATCGTCTTCGGGAACCTGTGCTCCGTGGCGACGTCGGCCATGCTCGACGGCGCGCCCGAGGCCGTCGGAGCGATCTTCGGGAGCCGCGAGAGCTGGGTGACCGTCGCGATATTCGTCGTCGCGCCCATGGCCTACCAGAAGTCGCTGGACCTGCTCAAGTACACGTCGACGCTCGGCCTCGTCTTCATGCTCTACGTCGCGGCGCTCGTCGCCGCGGGCTGGGCGGACAAGGCGAGCGTCGCGCCGTGTCTCGACGACGCCGAGGAGCCCGAGGCGCACTGCGGCGGCGCGGTGAAGCCCCTCGTCGTGAACCTGGGCACGCTGGAGGCGTTAGCCTTGTCGACCTTCTCCTACACGGCGCAGACCCAGGTGCCCGACGTCGCGAACGCGCTCCGCAGGGCAGGAAAAGAGAGCGAAATTCCCAACTTCAAAGGCTCCTATCTCGGTCATTTTCCACTCGTTTTGGCTGACTTTTGGACGAGCGATCATCTCTCGGAACGGTGTCGAAGCATGGATGCTTTTTCCGGAACGCGCGCGCGCGGAACACTCATGTTGAAGCGAACTTGAATCACTCTTGTCCTGCCCAGGCGCTCCGCGACTACACGCAGGCGCGCATGGACGCGTGCATCGTCGCGTCCGTGGCCATCTGCGGCGCGCTCTACTGCCTCATCGGCCACGCGGGCTTCGAGACCTTCGGCCAGGCCGTGAACTCGGACCTGCTGGAGTCGTACCGCGCGTCGCCGGAGATCTCGGTCGCGCGCTTCGCGATCTCGTTCGTCGTCGCGTTCTCGTACCCGTTGATGTGCATGCCCTTCCGCAACTCGAGCCGCTCCCTGCTGGAGAACCAGACACGATGGCCACGCGTCGCGGCCTACGTCGCCGAGCACCCGAGCCGCTACCACTACGCCGCGTCGTCGTTCTTCATCGCGTTCACCTACGTCGTCGCGCTCTTCGTCTCCGACCTCGGCGTCATCCTGTCCCTCATCGGCGCGACGGCGGCGACGGCCATCGCCTACATCATCCCCTGCACGGCCTACGTCAAGACCTTCGCCGACGACCCGTCCACGGCGCGCACGCGGCTCCTCGCCAAGGTCGTCGGCGCCTACGGCGTCGTCGTCATGCCCTTCTGCGTCGCGTCGACCTTCATCAAGACCTGAGGGGCCCTATTTTACATTTCCGAGTCGCATCCTAGTACGCGACCTGGAAGCGCATGCCCGGCGCGAGGCCCGCGGGGATGGCGACCTGGACCGTCGTGCCCTCGGGCGTCGTGGCCTGGAGCGTCATCCCCGGCTGCGCGCCGGGCGGCACCTCGAGCGCCATGAAGCGCTGCGTCTGCGTGATCGTCGCGGGCTCCTCGCCGACGATGGAGAGCTGCGACGGCGCCGGGGAGTAGAGGGCCGCCGCGGACGCGGCCGGCGACGCGGGCGGCGCCGCGCCGCCGGCGAGCCAGCCCTTGATGGCCTCGAAGGACGGCCGCGCGGCCGGGTCGTGGGACCAGCACCGCTCCATGAGGCCGACGAGGTCCGGCGGCGCGCCCGCGGGCGGCGGCGGCCGCTTCCTCTGGACCATGACCTGCATGCCGACCTGCATCGGGTTCAGCCCTGCCCAGGGCACGCCGCCGTCGAGCACCTCCCAGACGATCATCGAGAAGGCGTAGACGTCTGTCTTCTCCGTGAACGTGTTCGACTCGAGGAGCTCCGGCGCCATGTAGGCCGGCGTGCCCTTGGCCGACCCCGAGGCGGCCGTCGCCTGCGTCGCCGCCGTGTTGAGGTCGTCGGACTTGGAGAGCCCGAAGTCCGTGACCTTGCAGCGGCGGTTGCCGTCGAGGAGCACGTTCAGCGTCTTCAGGTCCCGGTGTTCGACGCCCTTGGAGTAGAGGTACTGCATGCCCAGGGCGACGTCGCCGAGCCAGCGGCGCCGCTGCGCCTCGTCGACGGCCGCGGCGTAGTCCTCGGCGTCGATGGCCGTGCGCAGGTCGCCGCCCTCGAGGAACTCGACGACGAAGCCCAGGAACGACGGGTCCGTCGTCACGACCCCGAAGACCTGGACGACGCGCGGGCTCCGCAGCTTGACCATGATCGCGAGCTCCGTGGAGAAGTCCCGGAGCATCTTCGCGCGCTTCGGCGCCGTGACGCCGACCATGGACATGCGCTTCAGCGCGACGACGTCGCCCTGGAACTCCGCGCGGTGCACCGTGCCCTGGCCGCCGCGCGCGAAGGGCTCGGGCTCGCACGAGTCGAGGACGACCTCGTAGGCCTCGAGCGCGCGCTCCTTGTCCTGGCGCGCGAGCGCCTTGCCCTTGGCGGACTCGTTCTTGGCCAGCGTCGCCTGCTTGAGCTCCTCGATGGCCGCGCTCTGCTGCGCGTTCTGGCTGATGACGATGCCCACGCCCTCCGTGAGCTTGTCGAGCTTGAGCCCGAGCTCCGAGAGCTCCTCCTTTTCCACGGCCGACCCCCGCTCGATGCCGCACATGAGCGCCGCGCGCTGCGCGGCCGCCTGGTTGTTCGCGTCGACGGCCTGCTGGCCCAGAAGCTGGATGAGGCCCTCGATCTTCTGGAACCGCTGCGTCTGGAGCGCGAGCTGCTGGAGGTCGAGCGCGGACCCGAGCTCGCCGCTCAGCTCGCAGAGCCGCTTGTCGAGGAGCATGAACGTGCGCGCGTCGAGCGTGCCCGAGCAGAGCTTCGAGAAGGCGCCCTTCTTCGCGAACTTGGCCAGGAACGCCGACGCGTCCTGGAGCGCCCTGCCCAGCGCGTCGACGGTCCGCGACACGGCCTCGACGCGGCCCGTCGGCAGGCCCGCCGTCGCCTTGACGACGTCGTCGAGCTTCTGCGCGATCTCGAAGCCCCGCTGGCGCAGCAGCTGGGCGTCCTCCTTGTTGAAGCGCACCTCGCGCGCGGCGACGGCGAGCTGCGCGAGCGCCTGCGTGAACGGGTAGAGGCAGCAGTTCAGCGGCGGCGGCGCGACGGCGCCGAGGCCCGTCAGCATGCCCGCGAGCGGGCCGAGCACGTCCGTCTCCGTCGCGCTGAGCGTGAACGCGGCGCCCGCGGCCGCGGACGCCGCGAGCGTCGTCTTCGCCGGCGGCGCCGCGGCGGGCGGCGGCGCGGCCTTGGCCGGCGCGGCGGACGTCGGCACGACCTTGCTGTCGGGCCGCTGCTTCTTCTTCTTCCTGCGGTAGCAGTAGTAGCCGACGCCGGCGAGGGGGACGACGGCGAGGCCCGCGAGCGCCGCGCCGCCGCCGCCGCCGCCGCCGCCGCCGCCGCCGCCGGACGAGGCCGGGGGGGCGATCGTCGGGCTCGGCGTCGGACGCGGCGTCGGGTCGGGCGCCGGCGTCGGGGCCGGCGTGAACACCGTCGCCGCGGGCGGCGCGACGGCCTCGACGGTCGCCGCGGCGAAGACGGCGGAGACGCCCGCGTCGACCGCGGCGCTCTGGACGGCCGCGAGGAAGTCCGTGGACGTGGCGGCCGACCCCGCGACGGCGGCGGCCGACGCCTCGGCCGCCGAGTCGTAGGAGATGTAGTAGGAGACGACGAAGCTCGAGTCGAGGCGCCGGCGAGTGGACGCGTCCTCGAACCCGACGGAGACGGCGGACGCGTCGACGCCGTAGACGTCGGCGACGGCGGCGACGTAGACCTCGACGTTGGCCTCGGCCTCGGCCCTGGTCATGCCCGACACGTCCAGCGTGCCCTCGAGCGCGGCCGGCGTGGGCGTCGGGTCGAGCGTCGGCCGCCGCGTCGGGTCCGGGACCGGCCGCGGCGTCGGGCCCGGGACGGGCCGCGCCGTCGGGTTCGGGCTGGCGGCGTCGTCGAGGGGGCACGCGCAGCCGCTGCAGTCGAGGCCCTGCGACACGGCAAAATCGCAGGTGAGATCCCACCATAAAGACGCTTGGTCGCAGGTGTAAGCCATCCCCGATGTGTGCTCGTTCGCCGGGTAGAAGTGGTCGCAGCCGCCGTCGCTCCCGCCGTCGCTCGTCGCGTAGGTGGCGTCGCAGTCGACGTCGCATTCGCTGTATAAAGTGCCCCGCCAGTTGCGCGCGAGGCACTCGAAGTACTTGTCGCTGTGCTCCGCGCAGACCGTGCCGCAGCCGAAGCTCTCCACGAACCCTGTCTGGTGGCTGTCCGCGCACACCGCCTGGAGCCCCTCGTTCCACCAGTTGTAGTCGCAGCCGGGCGCCCCGAAGTATTGCTCGTCGGCCGCGAAGTAGTAGATCAAGCTATAGTAGCCCGCATCCATGCGCTCTTCGCACGTCATGTAGTATTCGCTGCCGTACTGGGCCGCGCCCGCATCGGCGTCCCAGGGCCACTGGGAGCAGCACTCGCAGTAGTCCGTCTTGTAGGGCTCGCAGTCCTCCTCGACGAGCTGCACCGCGCACGCGCAGCCGGAGCAGTCGAAGACCGGGTCGTACTCCATGACGCTGCAGGAGTAAAGGGGTTCGAGCTCGTCGCAGCTGTACATGTTCCCGTCCCACGCGAGCTCGTACATGCCGCAGGTGGCGTCCTCGTTCTCACAGCAGTGCTCGCCGAAGTGGTCGCAGTCGCAATCGCCACAGGCCGGGTAGCCGCAATCGCCGCAGTTGCAGTTGTCCGGCAGGTCAGGATCGGCTTCGCAGAAGCTCCGGTCGATGGGACACTCCTCGTCCCCGTGGTCGTGCCCGCTGCCGTAGTCCCAGTCGAAGTAGGAGCAGTCGGCCTTGTCCGCCGTCTCCAGCGAGTGGTCGCACCCCGCCGCGCAGCCGCAGCACGTGAGGCCGTCGCCGTCGAGGTCGAACACGAAGCTCGGAGGGACGTATGTGTAGCCGGCGTCGACGCAGGCCTCCTCCGCGACGTCGCAGACGAAGAACGTGGACGAGTCCGTGCACGCGCCGTCGGAGCCGTCGCAGAAGTCCGAGTGGTGCCAGTCCGCCTCGAAGCTGCCGTGGGCCTCGTTGATCTGGAGGCACACGTCGACGCCGAACTCGAAGGGCGCGGCCCACCACTCCCGGCGGACGCCGTTCGTGAAGACGCCGTCGACGTAGATCGACGCGACGTACTCGTCGTTGTTCGAATTGAAGGCGACGGCGACGACGGCGCCGTAGAAGCTCTTGCCCGCCGCGTCCTCGGGCCAGACCTCGGCGCAGAGGCCATTGTCGCGATTTTCGGTGAGCTCCTGGTTGACGCAGACGTGGGCCCCCTGGTCGCCGACGGTCGGCGTGAACCACGCGAGCTCGTACATGGCGTCGGTGATGCGCCAGACGTCGTCTGCGACGCCGTCGCCCATGCGCACGCGGACCGTCGCGCCGTCCCACGAGAGCCCCGCGTCCGCGCACGCGCCGAGGCCGCAGGCCTGGCCCGCCTTGGCCTCGCAGTCGTAGTCGCAGAAGCACGCGTCGCTGCTCGCCATGGCGGCGACCGTGATCGGCCCGCGCGTCACGAAGTCGACCGCGGCCTCGTTGAACTCCAGGCGGTAGGGCGCGGAGAAGTCGAAGCCCGTGTTCGCCCGGAACTCGGCGACCGTGTATCCCGCGTAGCGCGCGTCGCCGTTGGTGTTGATGACGAACGCGGGGTCCGCGTCGTCGAAGCCGAAGACCAGGTAGACGATGTCGTCCTCCGTGAGGAGCGCGTCCTTGTCGTCGCTCCAGGCCACGCACCTGCCCGATGACGCGTCGTCGCTCATGACGGAGTTGAGGCAGAAGTGGCTCGGCCCGTGCTCCTGGCCGCCGTAGAGCGTGAACCAGCCCAGGAGCATGTCCGTGGACGCGTCTCGGATGCGGAAGAGATTGAGCTCGTTCCCGTCCTCGTTGACGCCGAAGAAGAGCCAGTTGTTCGGGAGGTAGAATTCCTCCGACGCGTACTCTAAGTTCCGCATGGCCCAGCCGATGTCGCACAGCGGCGCCGGGTTCGTCGGCGGGTCGTACGAGAACGAATAAGAGTAAGAGTCGAGGTCGCTACTCGACTCCTCCAGGGCCCGCGCGGGGCGCGACGGCGAGAAGGGCGAGAAGGGCGCCGCCGCCGCGGCGCCGGCGACGACCATCCAGGGCAGCGCGCGCATGATCGGTTTTATGGGACCATCATTGTGCGCGGCGGCGGCGCCGGCGACGACCATCCAGGGCAGCGCGCGCATGATTGGTTCTTTGGGGATTGGGGCTGCGCCGCGGTCGATGGAGACCCGGGAGAGCCACCCGACGTCCGCCGAGAGCGCGTCGGTCGCGCTGGTACGAGCGTTTCGAACGCGCTAGTGATCGAGGACCATCATGAGCGTTGCCCGGGAAGGATCGATCGGCCGACGGAGCAGGGCAGGTTGAAGCGACGCCATCTCGCTGCCGCAGTGCTTGCCCGCCGTCGGCACCGGCGTGATGCCGTCGTTCCTCGAGACGAACCTCACGAGGCTCGCAGAGCTACGCATCACGATGGGGGCCATCGGGCTGGAACTCACAGTTCGACGGGGCATGATCCTCTGGGTGCATCGCGAGCTCGGGGCGCTCGCCGACGACGCCCATGCCGCGGCTAACGAGCACCTACGACACCCATCGGGACGTCCCTACGACACTCATGAGTCGTGGGTGACATACGACGACATGTCCTGGGTCGGCACCGGATTCGCACAGCAGGCGGTCCGGTGGCTCGGCTCGGGGCCGTCGGGAGGGTCCCGCGCCGCGTGGCTCACGTCGTGCGCCGAGATCGTGAAGAGCCAGAAGAACTTTCACGCATTTATGCGCACGTTCGGGCCGCAGCGGTGTCTATCCGTTTTCCAAGACGCGATGCATGCCTACGACGAGTTGGAGGGGGACTTCCTCCGCGCTCAGCCGGAATGGGGCCCGGGCCGCACGGTGACGGGCGCGGGCTTCCACTTCGAGAAGCCGGGCTTCCTGGACAGCCTGCTGTCCCACCATGCCGATCTCGCCCCGTCCTGGAGTGTGAAAGATTGCAGGCAATTCCGCATGCTCGACGTGGGCGGCATCGCGGGCAATGACGCCGAGGACGAGGACGACGAGGACGAGGACGACGCGCGGGACGCCGAGGACGACGAGGACGACGACGCGCGCGACGCCCACGAGGACGACGAGGACGACGAGGACTACGAGGAGGGCGCCGCCGCCGCCAGGAAGCGCCGCCGCGGCCGCTCCGCGGGCTCTCCGGAGCCCGCGTCGAAGCGGCCCCGCGCGGACGCCGCGGCCGCTCCGTGGTGGCAGCGCCGCCGCCTCTGGAGCGGCGGCGACGTCCTGTTCCTCGGCAGCACCGTCGCACTGGGGTGCCTGGTCTTCTTCGGCTAAGAATATAAGAGCACAGATCCCGACTCTCCGAAAGTGCCTCGTCGACATGGTCGCCGATGCCGGAGATGGAGCCGCTCCCGTAGCTCATGCGTCGCTCGCCACGGCGTGCCACGTCGTTCAAGCCGGACGCCTCGCTTGCAAGCGCGCTCAGAAGCGCCGCAAACTGCACACATTATCGACCCCAGGCCGAGCGAAGCCGAGGTTGCAGTCTACTATCGTCCCTGCGCAATGGCCCGCACTGTTCTCGCTCTCGTCGCCCTCGCCGCCCTCGGCGCCGCCGTCGGGGCTCAAGTCTGCGACGACATGCTCAAATGCGATCACGTCCACTCGGGCGGCAGCCGGGCGAGCGTCGCGGCCAACAAGGAGTGCAAGAAGCAGGCCGAAAAGGTCTGCCTCGCTGAGGCCAAGCAGAACCGCCTCGACTGCATCGAAGCCTGCGAGGAGGAGTTCGAGGCGGTGCGCGAGCAGTGCCGCATCGAGTGCAACGATGTCGCCAACGCCGGCACGGGCGGCTTCTTCTCGCGCGTCTTCCCCTCGCGCGTGCAGATCGCAGGGGCCGCGTTGCACCCCAGCCTCTGGTGCATCCTCGCCGGCGCCGTCCTGCGCCTCTACGCGCTTGTCCTCCACTGGGGGGCGTTGGCCGCGCAGATCCAGTTCTACGCCGGGTCGCTCATGCTCCTCGGCGCGGTCCTCGCGGGCTTCGAGGCCGCCCAGGGCAACCCCCTCTGGGGCTGATCGCCGCGCCCCGAAGCACAAGCACGCGCCGCCCTCCGCCCGCGCCCCACACTCCCAACAAGCAGGGACTCGCGCCATAGGAGCGGCTTAGGGCCTAAGATCCCTAGACGCGCGCGTCGAGCTCTCGACGAAGCTCCGTGGGCCTTTGGAAAGGGGGGTCCGCGGGCGACTTCGGCGACTCGTCGACGCGTCGATTCGCGCGCCTCGTCGCCTCCAGCACGGAGGACGAGGGCGCCGCGGCGAAGCTCGCGTGCGGTGCGACGACGCGCGCGCGGCGTCGAGCTCTCGCCGAGCGACCAGACGCGACGCCGTCGAGGCGCTCGGCGCGCGGAACGCGGACACGTCCACGACGACGCGCCGTCCTGCGACGCGCAGCCGCACGTCCAACAGCGACCGCGGCTGGGCGCGCGGCGCCGCAGCTCGACCCGCCCCTCCCCGACGCTCGTCCCAAAAGCTTCGATCGTTCGACGCGCTCGCTCCACCTCTCGCGGCGCGCGGTCCGCGGTCGTCGACGCCCGTCGTCGAGAACCCGCCAGGCGCTACAGTCGCGTTCCGTAGCTCGGAGAGCCGCTGCGACGACAGCGCCGCGCCGCTCGTGTATGAACTCGTCGACGCACGCCTTGGAGCTCTCCAGGCGCCGCTGCCGTCGCAGTACAAATTGCGCCGACGAGACACTCCGGTGCGGCGCCGCCACGCAACATCGCGCATCTTTTCGACGGCGCACGCGAACCGCGTGCCGCGGGCTCGGGCGCTCTGGCGTCTGTGCGCAGCGCCGCTCGATGCGGCAGCTAGCACTCGCTCCGAGAGTAATTATCGAGGGATCTAGGCAGGACAACCTCGATTCACTCTCCGCAAATTGAAGTGCCGTATTAAACGACGTCTGGGCAGCGCCTTGCCCGTGCTCGTCGTGCGGAACAGGCTGGGCACGAGCACTCTCAACAATTCACGAGCCAGGGCCCGGGGCGCAGCGACGCCCACCGGCACCCAGACGTGGAAGTGCAGGCGGCGCCGAACTCGATGGCCGGGCACGAGCTTTGCCTCCGGCGTCGACGGTCGACGGCTTGCGCTGGACTCGACCACGCTCGCGGCGCCGGCTTACGGCCACGCTCGCGGCGTCGGCTTACGGCCACGCTCGCGGCGCCGGCCGGGGGCCGCTTCGAGGGACGCGAGAGCTTGGCGGCTGCTCTCGGGCGCGATCCGCGCGCCGGACGACTTCGCGCCCTTCGACGGCGGCGCGACGCCGGCGCGCGCGCGAAGGTCTTGGACGCAGCGGCGTCGCGCTGCCTCGACCGCCGGGGCCCGGCGTGGATCACAGAGCACGAAATCCACGAGACGCACGCAACGCCGCTCGCGCCGCGACGGTTTCGGAAGGGCGTCCTCTCCGACGACGTCGTCGTGCTCGCGGTGCCGCAGCTCAAGGCCGCGCTCGAGCACCGCGGCCTCGACGCCTCGGGCCTCTGGGGCGTGCTCTTCGAGCAGCTCGTCGCCGCCGTCGAGGGCGGCCGCTCCGCGGCGCCGACGGACGTGCGGCGCCGGCGACGCGCTGCGCGCGGACCTCGGCCTGCTCGCGGTGCCGCAGCTCGAGGCCGCGCTCGATGGGACGAATACACTTATGATGATTGGCACCCAAGCACCATGGTTCCTATAAGGGCAGGAGGTGCCGCCGGTTGATCACGAGGTAGGCGACGGCGCCGACGTAGAAGATCACGTCGCCTGGGCTCCAGAGGCGCCGCTTCATGAAGCGGCACGTGGGCTCGGGCGCGGACGGGGCCGCAGGCTCGGACCGGGGGCGCTTCCGGGGGCACAGACCGGGGGCACAGAGTCTCGGATTGACCGTACTCGCGAGCTCGCTGTTGATGTACTCGAGCAACTTGGTCAAGCTCATATGACCAAGCTTGGCCATGTGGAAGGCGACGAAGTCCGTGAAGAAGTTTTCTCGTTCGAAGTAGAAGAGGTCGTCCGCCGGGGAGGAGCGGAAGTCCGGGTGATGCGCGAGGAACTCGACCTCCAGCGGGTAGTAGATCCGCATGCATTTTTGCGCGGTCGCTTGCAGCAACTTACCCGGCGACTCGTCGTAGCGTCCCGGTGACTGGAGCTGGAGCTCTCCCATCGCCTCGTTCGCGTACGCTACTATTGCTTTGTAAGATGTGACCCGCGCGGCGCAGGCCGCGAGCCATGCCTCCTGGCCGCGCGCCGAGGACGCCGCCGCGCCCTGAGGCTCGCCGAAGAACCGCAGCGCCGGCGCCTCGAAGGCGGACCCGACCCAGGTCACGTTACTGATGTAGTTTCGGACACTGTTGGGTTGCCCTGATGCTGCACGGTGCGCGTTCGTCGTCGCCGATCGCAGTCCTTGAAGCTCATGAGCGAAGCGAATGACGCTTGCAACGCGGGCGACGTATTCGAGGCAGCACCGTTGCTCCTCGTGATCCAGCGCATGCAGATGCACGAGAGCGGCCGCCAGCATCGCGGAGAGACGGAGCACAGTGCGCGCCGAGCACGCGAGTGCGTCGCAACAAGGCGTGCGTCGATGAGGCAGTCACTTCAATTGTACTTCAATGTAAGCGGCGTTTCTTGCGTGGATGCGCCTGGCCTCGAACGCTCGCGGATCCTCCCGGGCTGCCGTCGGGCCGAACGACCGCGGCGCAGCGAACGGCTTGAGCGCGACGCGCGAGTAGTTCGATCCGATGGCGGGATTCACGCCCGCCGAGCGGCAGCGGCAGCGCCTGCAAAAGAAGCTCGCGGCGAAGGCGCAGAAGGCGCCGGCGCCGGCGTCGTCGCCGTCGTCCGTGGCCCAGGCGCTCGCCGTCGCCGAGGGCGGCGGCGAGGCGCCGGCGTCGTCGCCGTCGTCCGTGGCCCAGGCGCTCGCCGTCGCCGAGGGCGGCGGCGACGACCGCGCCAAGGCGGCGCTCGCGTCGCTCGCGGAGATCGAGGCCGAGCGGTCGCGCCAGGCGGCCAAATCGCACGGCGCGGCGACGCCGGACCTCGTGCGGACGGCGACGAACGTCTGCAAGGTCGGCAAGGTGCACCTCGACACGGGCGGCGCGTCGCAGATGTCCGACGACGAGAAGAAGAAGCTCGCGGCGCTCGTCGGCAACGGCAAGACGCAGAACGTGCGCCTCTTCCACGGCCTCGCGAACCAGACGGTGGAGATCACCGAGGCGGTGCTCGGCGAGCGCGCGGCGTCGCTCGCGGTCGTGCTCGCGGGCTGCAAGGGCTGCGCCTTCGTCCTCGACTGCTACTGCGCCAAGGTCTTCTGCCGGGGCCTCGAGGACTGCGCCGTGACGCTCGCGCCGCCGTCGAAGGTCATCACGGCGACGCTCGAGGTCGAGCGCTGCGCGCGGACCAAACTGAGGATAGGCAGCATGCTGGGCACGCTGCAGGTCGAGCAGTGCGCGGGCATCATCGCCGACTTCGAGGCGCGGCACTGCTTCGGCAACGGCTCCCTCGAGCGCAAGGGCCGCGAGTTCGGCAACGACGGCATGGTCGTCTGGGCCGGCTGCGACGACCTCCGCGTGCGCATCGGCGACGCGGACCTGGGCGACCACGTCTGCTTCTGCGACTTCGGCGTCGCGGCGACGGCGGACCCGACGCTGTCCCGCGAGCGGTCCCAGTTCAAGGTGTCCTTCGCGGCCGGGAAGCTCGTCTCCGAGAAGGTCACGCGGCTCAAGAACGGCTTCCCGGCGACGGCGCGCGAGGAGGCCGAGTTCGACCGCCGCGAGGAGCAGCAGCTCAGCGGCCTCGCCGAGCGCATGGGCATCACGATCCACCGGAAGCAGGACAAGATCGGCGCGCGCGTCAAGCCCAACGCGCCGTGCCCCTGCGGCAGCGGCGCGAAGTACAAGAAGTGCTGCGCGGCGGCGGCCTAGGCCCGCTAACGCTCCAGAAACGAGGATTTAGATGAACATGCCCGCCGGCGGCGGGTCGGCGGCGCGACGCGCGTGCGGGTCTTCCTCCGGCACCGGTGGCTCCGGCGCCGCCGGTGGCTCCGGCGCTGGGGGCTCCGGCGCCGCCGGTGGCTCCGGCGCTGGGGGCTCCGGCGCCGCCGGTGGCTCCGCCGGCTCCGGCGCCGGCGGCGGCTCGTTCGCCGGCGGCTCCGCCGGTGGCGCCTTGCCAGCCGCGTCGGGCCGCTTGCAGGGCTCGCGGCAGATGGGGCAGCGCAGGGGCGTGAGCGTGGAGTGGGCGTGCTGGAGGCAGACCTGGAGGCAGCTCCGGTGCAGGAGGTGCGCGCAGCGCGGGAGCCGCACGGGCGTCTGCCTGCGTGGGAAACGACCAGTGGAATGGACCGGTCCAGCGACACTTCTCTCGCTCGGTCAAATCGACGTCGATTCGGCTGATTTTTTTTGGACGGATCGTTTTCTCTCGGCGAGTGCTCGAGCACAGCAAAGCATCGTGCGTCGAAACTGTCGACTCATTTCACGTTGAAGTCGCGTTGCGTCCCGCGCGGGCGCCCGCGCGTCGAGCGTCCGCGCGCCGTTTTCGTCGCGCGCGGCGACCGCGAAGCCGTCGTGGCAGATGACGCAGATGTCGTCGTAGGCGCGCACGGCGTCGTCGTCCGCCGGCGCGAAGAGCGACCGCGCGTCGAGGTCGCGGCGCGCGGCGGCCCACTCGCGGTGGTAGGCCAATCGCGCGCGCAGCCGCGCGTGCGCCTGCTGCGCGTACACAGAGAAGAGCATGGACCCCGCGGACAACTCCAAGGAGCCGGACACGAGCTCGAGGGCGTACCAGGCCAAAATGAACGCCATCTCGGCGACGTCCGCGCAGAACTCGACGCCGTACGACGCGACGCGGAAGCGTTGGTCGTCCGCGTCTCTGAGCCGCGCCGCGCGGCGCCGCGCGGCGGCGAAGCGGCGCTTCAAGACCTCACCGTCCGCGGTCCCGAAGGCGTCGTCGACGTGGTAGCGCGCCAGCATGCCGAAGAGCCGGCCCTCGCCGCCGAGGGCCAGGCTCGCGCCGTGGTGCAGCAGCGCCTGCGTCGTCCGTTTCGCGGTCCGCAGCGCGAGCGCCACGGCCTGGAGCGCCGCCGTCGCGCCGCCGTGGGCGTAGGCCAGCCGTACGATCCACGCCGTCGACGCCAGGGCCACGGCCTCGAGCACGACGAGCAGCCCGAGGAGCCGCGCGTGGCCGGCCGCGCGGCGAGAGGCCGCGGCGTAGCCGACGCCGGGCGCCGCGGCGTCCGCGTAGCGCGCGAGCCGCGCGCGCGCGACGCGGCTCAGGAGCGCGACGGACGCCGACGCGCAGGCGACGACTAACGCGAGGACCACGGCCTCGGGCGCCGCGGCCGCCGCGCGGCTGCCGAGCGCGTCGTGGCCGCGGATCGGCGCGCCCGTCGCGAAGCTCGTCTCGCACGCGGCGACGGCGCAGAGCGCGAGGCCGCCGAGCGCCTCCTCGACGGCCAGCTTCCGCAGCAGCGCGGCTTCGTCGTCGTCCAGCTCGCCGAGGCCCCAGGCGACGGCCTTCCAGAACGTCGCGAAGAGGCACCGCCGGCACGCCTCCAGCGCCAGGACCGCGGCGACCGTCGGGCGCGCGACGTTGCCCAGCGTCGTCTTCAGGAACGCCTTTGGCCCGCGCGCCGCGTAGTCCGCGCGCAGCAGGAGCACGCACAACGCCAAACCCGGCGTCGCCCAGCCGGACCCGTCCGTGAGCGCGGCGCGCCCCCGCGCGGCGACCGCGGCCGCGACGCCGTCGAGCGACGCGCGCCGCGCGCGCAGCGACGGCGGGAAGTCGTCCTCGACGGCGTCGTCGCCGTCGTCGTCCACGGCCGCCGCCGGCGCCTCGAGCCAGCCGTCCGCGCGGATCCGGGGCGCGGGCGGCGCGCCGAGGCGGTCGCGCGCGTCGAAGAGGTTGTCGCGCGCGAAGAGGTTCGCCCGCGGGTCCTCGGCGCCCAAATTCGCGTCGGCGACGAGCCTTCTCACGCCGTGGGCGAGCAGGCCGCCCACGGCGAGCAGGAGCGCGACGGCGAGGGCGACGGCCACGTAGACGTCGTCGTCACCCGACGCCGCCGCCATGCGGGCGCCGCGCTCGGCCCACGGTCCGCCGCCGAGCTTGCGCGCGAGCACGCGCCGCAGGAGCGCCTCGCCGCCGTCGGCGCCGAGCGTGCCCTTGAGCAGGGAATCGACGACGTCGGGCACGGCCTCGCCCTCGAGCCAGCGCGTCGCGCGGTCGCAGGGGCCCCCGGCGTCGGCCGCGAGGAAGAAGGGCGCGCGCGACGGCCACGGCTCCGCCGCGTCGCCGTCGCCGCCGCGGTCGATGATGCCCCAGGCCGCGCGCTTCGGCGGCGGGATCGACGCGTTCGTCGCCGCCACGGTCCGCAGGTAGTCGACGTCGTCGCCGTGCGTCGCCGGGTCCTTGAGGTCGCTGAGGAACCAGTAGTACGACCCCGGCGCCGCGTCGTCGAAGCCGAAGCGCGACACGAAGAGGTGGTCCTTCCGGAAGGACGCGCCGTCGAAGACCAGGCCCTCCTGGCGCGCGTACCAGCCGTCGATCTGCGCGCTGCCGCTGGCGAAGACGCAGACGCCCGCGGCCGTCTCGTGCGCCTCCTTGGGCCGGAGCGCGTGGAAGACGGACCCGCCGATGGCCTCGACGAGCCCGCCGTCCTCGCCGATGGCCTCGACGAGCGCGGCGACGGCGGGCTCCGCCGCGGGCGACGCGAGCGACGCGAGCAGCGACTGCTCGCTCTCGTCGAGCGACGCGAGCAGCGACGCCTCGGAGCCGTCGAGGTCGAGCGCGCGGAGGAGCCCGCCGTCGTCCTGCCCGAGGTCGAGCACGTAGTAGCTCGTCGTCGACCCGGGCGCCGTCGCCGTCGTCACCTTCGCGCCGTCGGAGGCCTCGGGCTTCTTCCAGCCGTGGTACATGTCCGACGTGTAGAACGCGCGCGCGCCGAGCGGCAGCGCACCGAGCCACCACAGGTTCTGGCAGAACATTTTCATCCGGATGCCAAGGCGCGAGCGCGTGGGTTTCGCGCCTCGCGCCGGTTTACGCGGCGTCGAGGCGCGCGCAGCTCGCGCTGGGAACCCCGCGCGGGCGCACCGGCGGCGGGTGCCGCGCGGCAGACCAGCGTGTTGCCGACGCAGCTCTCGGCTGCCGATGAGAGCTTGTGCACCTTAAAGATGCGGCGTTCAAGTTGAAGAAGTGCGGCCGCACTGATGGGCAGCCTTTGCAACCTGCAAAACGCGCTCGTTTGAGCAAAGACTCGTCTTTGGTTTGCAAGCAAACAACCCTGAAGCATTGCAGCCTTTGCGACCTGCAAAACGCGCGCTGAAGAGCCATCGCAGGCACCGGCCTTGCATGCGCCCGCCCGCGTGGTGCCCGGCGGCACCGCTGGTCACGAATCGGTCGCGGTCGCGGCCCTTCTTCCTCGTCGCGGCGCTGCACGTGCGCCTCTACGACTCGGACCCGGCGAAACTCACCGTGGACGACCTCCTGCACTGGCTCGCGTGGCACCGCTACGCCGGCGTGGAAAAGGTCTTCGTCTACGACGCGCACCTCCGCGAGAGCGAGCGCTTTGACGGGGACCCGCGGATCCGGGCCGCCGCGCGCGCGGGCTTCCTCGAGTACGTCGACTGGGGCGCCGTCGCGCGGCGCAACGTCCGCGCCGACGGTTCCCTGGCGGGCAAGCACGTCGCCGCCGTGCAGCTGCCCGCCGCGCGCGACGCGCACCGCCGCGCCGTCGACGTCGCGAAGTGGATGCTCCTGGTCGACGTCGACGAGTACGCGTCCGTCGACGCGGACGAGCCGCCCCGCGGCTTCCTGGGCGCGCGCGTCCGCGCGGAGAGCCGGCGCGCGGAGCGCGGGCGGCCCGTGCGCGTGTCGCAGCTCGTGCTGCCCACGGTCATCTTCGAGGGCCCGCGCGACGGACGCCGCGGGCCCATGCTCGCGCGGCAGGTTGTTCGGCGGCGCGACGCCGCGCACAACCGGAGCGCGACGAAGGCAATCGTGCGCCTCGACGCCGTCGCCGAGTACAACGTACACACGTCGTCGATGGCCTTCGGGAGGACTGTCGCCGTGGCGCGGTCGTCTCTGTTCGTCCGCCACTACCACGCGGGACGATCCGTGGGGTACCGCTCGTGGCCCGAGCTCCGCCGGGACCCGGTGGCGCTCGGCGAGCTCCTCGGTAGGACGGAGCCCGCGGACTGCCGCGCGATCTGCGACGCCGTCCTCGCGTGCGACCGCGCCGCGGCCGACGACGACGCGCCGCCGCTCGCGCTCGGCGCCGCCGCCGTCGCCGCCGCGGCCCTCCTCCTCGCCTGCCGGCGACGGCGCGGGAAACGCAAGGGCGCGCGATGATATCCGTTGGACTCTAGAGTTATTGAAGGGGGTGCGCGCCCGACTGCGTCCGTCCGGGGAGGGGAGGCATGCGCAGGCCCGCATCCGTTGACCGATAAGTGAAGCGACGTTGACCGATAAGTGAAGCGGGCAGCGTGATGTGACCAAACCATGGTGTCGCACGGGACGGCCACCCAGCTGCGCGTCTACTGGGCCGGCTCCGTCTTCTTCTGCAGCATCGGCGCCATTTGCCTCGTCCTCGTCGGCCGGTCCATCGCCTCGCGCACGGAGTCGCCGCTGTCGGCGCAGGGAACGCTCCTGAACACGGTGCTGCCCGTGCTCCTGGGCGACGCCCTCTTCGTGTTCTCGCGCGGCCCGGCGCCCGGAAAACCGTCGTCGCGGACGCGACGCCGCAGGTACCTGCCCTACCACGTCTTCAACCTGTACACGGACGGCGGCGGCAACGAGCGCGGCGCCGTCTGCGCCGCGTCGGGCTTCCTGGGCATCCTCGCCTCGACCCTGGGCCTCTGCGGCGCGGCGGCCATGGCCTACGCGCCCTGGCGCGCGATCCGCGACGCGGCGGCCTGCCGGCGGTCCCGCGGGGCCCCGCGGGGCAGACTCCTGGCCGCGTGCGCGCTGATGGTGCTCTGGAGCTGCGGCTGCGCGACGGCGCCGCTGCTCCGGGACAACGTGGGCACGAACCGGGGCTTCTACTGCGCCGTCGAGCGCTGGGCAGCGTCCTGCGGCGGCGACGAGTTTCGAGAGCTTTGCACCGGGGAAACATCGTCACCGTCGTGCTCGGTAGGCACTGGGGCGACCCCGTCTCCGCGCTGCCGTCGCTCATCACCTGGAGCGGCGCCGCGGGCCTGACGGCGTGGTTCCACTACGACACGCGGCGAAAGATCGGCGACCACGGCACGGAGGCCGAGAGCCCGCGCCGGGCCGTGCGCGACGCGAGCCGCCTCGGCCTCGGCATCTTTCTGGGCATCCTGGCCTTTTGGGGGCCGATCATCGCGACGATCGTCTGCCACCTGTTGGGGGTGAGGACGCCCGTCGGCCTCGAGTTCGCCGCGGGTCTGGTCGCCAAGATGAAGCCGCCCTTCGACGCCTACCTGCTCATGCGCCTCAAGGCGCTGCGCGACAGCTTCTTCGTCCGGGCCCTCGTCGCGCGGCTCCGCCGCATCTCGCGGACGCTCGGCGCCGCGGCGCCGCGGCTGGGCAAGCTCATGCCGAGGCGGCCGAGCGACCGGCGGCGGGCGTCCGCGACGAAGGCCGACTGCGAGGCCGCCGTCGAGCTGCCGGAGTCGTCGCTCTGCGACTACGCGGGGGCCCTCGAGCCCGCCGAGGGCGTCGAGGCCTGGGGCGGCGACGAGCGCAAGGTCGAGGCCGAGGGCGTCGAGGCCTGGGACGGCGACGAGCGCAAGGTCGAGGCCGAGGGCGGCGAGGCCTGGGACGGCGACGAGCGCAAGGTCGAGGCGCTCCGCGACGACGGCCCGAGGGTCGCGCCCGTCGCCTGGGACGACGGCGGCGACCACCCCGAGGAGCACGGCGTCGGCCACGTGCTCGAGCACCGCACGTCGTCGCGGCGGTCCATGCTCCTCGCCGGGAGCGCGCCGTCGGCCATATCCCCGCGGAACGTCTTCGCCTCCGTCGGCGACGGCGCCGACTCCGACGACGACGACGGCGGCCCCGCGCCCGCCTACGCGTCGCCCCGGCGCGCGGAACCCACTTAGCGACCTGGATCGTCGACCACGTATGCCGCCGCCGCGGCGAGCGGGGGCGGCGCGTCGGCGCTCTCGCCGCCGCAGGGCATCGCCACGGGCAGCGCCTCGGCGACGACGGGCGCGACGTGCGCGAAGCGCGGGCCGGTCCAGGCCGCCGTGTGCGCGACCGCGACGGCCACGGGCGCGAGGAGCACGAGCGTCGCGCGCGCCATCGCGCCCGCGAGCTCGCGCGGCGACTCCCCCGGGGCGCAGTCGTCGTCGTCGTCGTCCTGGCGCGCGTCGTCGACGAAGCGGTGGTCGACGCAGGCCTCCTTGGATTCGAAGGCCGCGCAGGCGCGGTCCGCGCCGCCGCCGGTCTCCGTGCAGTCGTCGTGGACCCAGTAGTAGAGCGACGCCTCCGACAGGTCGACGTCCTCGTCGGCGCTCTCGAGGCGCCGGTCGCCGTGCTGGCTCCGCGACGGGCCGTGGCAGCGCAGGTAGGCGTCGACGCGGCGGCCGCAGAGCTCGGACGTCGCGTGCACGGCGTCGCAGCGCACGCGCAGCGCGCAACTGTGGAGCGCCATCGCGTCCGCGGACGCGTTCACCGCCGCGATCGCCATCAGCGCCGTGATCGCGAAGACGGCGTTCGCGACGCGCGCCTGGACGCGGCGCGCCTCGCGCTCCGGCCGGCAGACGCCCTGGGCGACGACGACGACGTGCGCCAGCGAGGCGATGAGGCAGGCGAGGAGCATGAAGTTCCAGACGGGGCCGAGCCAGTAGCCCACGGAGATCAGCACGATGATGCCCACGAAGCTAAAGCAGCCGACGATCAAGTTGAACAGCGCGAGGTAGACGGGGCTGCCGCCGTGGCGCGCCGGCTGCGCGCGGGCCATTGCGATGGGCTGCTAGCCCACAGCAGCCCGAGGAATGGCCATTCCCATGCGCTTTGCACCTGGGAGTCAACGAGTTTGAGGTGAAGGGATCGAAACTCGATTACCCCGCATCAGAAATCGACGCAAGGCGTGATGTCGGCGCAGGTTGCGACGACCGGCGGCCCGCAGATCGGCGCGAACCCGGAGCTGGGCATCTACGTGAACCAGGATGGCGTGGCCAAGTACCCCGGCTGCCACCCGACGCCCGGCATGCTCCACCAGACCACCGGGAGCGAGTGGCTCATGGAGAAGCTCAAGCCCGTGACGAGTGGCGAGCTCAAGATCAGCGTCCACTTCCCCAGCGGCCAGATCTCGACCTACAAGGTCAACTCGTCCGACACCATCGGGTCCCTCAAGGCGAAGCTGGGCTCGACGTCCATCCTCGACGGCCTCGAGGAGACGCCCAAGGCGAAGACGCTCGACCTCATGTACATGGGCGCGGTCCTGGGCGACGACGACACCTTCGAGGGCAAGCTCGTCGCGGACCGGAGCGTGCTCACGCAGCTGCCCATGAAGCGCGAGTCCGCGGCCGACGTCGCCAAGTTCGTCGAGAAGCAGATCGCCGACGTCAAGGCGCTGCACACGGTCCAGTTCCCGACGCACACGGCCAACCTCTACGAGCGCATCAAGCACAACCCGGCGCGGGGCCTGGACCTCGACTACGAGATCCCGTCCTGGCACTACGACTACCGCCCCTACAACCAGTACGTGCCGCCCGTCGACGGCGAGGCGCAGATCCAGGCGCCCGACTACGAGCGCGACGGTGACCAGGCCTGGCGCCGCGACTACTACATCAACGGCCCGGGCAACCAGGCCGAGGTCAACAACGAGTACGCCATCCTCAACGCGCCGGAGGAGACGGAGTGAGGCGCCGGCCGGTCTGCGAGCGTCGCCGCGCCTCTTCCCCCGCAACGGCGTAAATATTACTACACCATGAGGTAGTGGTGGAAGAGGTGCAGGTAGGGCCAGCCGCCGACCTGCGACGGGGGGGGCGGGGTCGCCGCCGCGCGCGGCCGCCGGGCGCCGGCGCCGCGCGTGCCGGTCGCAGGTCGCCTTCGTCCACGGCGCGTCCAGATCGAACGCGGCCTCGGCCGGCGCCACGGCCTCGAACTCGACGAAGTCGTAGGTCATGAGCGGCACGTAGGCGCCGTCGACGAGCGCCTCGTTCGTCTGCGGCGGGCGCGCGTGGGCGCGCGAAACCAACGGGACCGGACGCGGCCGGGCCGACGAGCCTCCGCGGCCAGCGCGTGTCGGCGCGCACGTAGACGTGCGTGCGCTCGGCGCCCGGGATGTCGACGAGCCAGCGCTCGTGGCGCGACCCGTCGATGTCGACGTCCGCCTCCGCGAGCGCCGCCGTCGACGGGTACGCCGGCATCGGCATGGCCTCGCCGAGGTAGGACCGCTTGCAGTCCGGGTAGGGCTCGCCGCGCACGGCGTACTCCTGCGCCGCGTCGTAGCGCCGCGTGAAGTTCTTGCCCGCGTCGAGGCCGAGGAGCACGGCGGCGCGGGCGCGCTTGTTTACGTAGTCGTAGTCGAGCTGCACGCGGCGCAGCCAGGGCGGGTAGTCCTGCGCTCGGTCCACGAGGTGCGCCGTCGTCTCGACGACGGCGCGGAACTGCAGCGGGAACTCGGGCGCGGCGCGGGCTAGAGTTGCGAGCAGCAAGCAGAGCCTTGGTACCATAGTGCGAGGGCTGCCCCGTGGCTCGACCGTTGGGAGTTCCGTTGGGCGACCCGGCGCACTTCGCGCGCACGAATCGCACCACGGAGAGCACGGCACTGTTGGCACGCGGCCAACTTTTACCCTAGAGCTCGCAGTTGCCCTCGCTGCGGACCGGGTTCTCGACGTCGCCCGCGCCCGCGGACCGGGCGCGGGACGCGCGCGGCGCGCGCGGGAGCCGCGGGCGGCCCGGGGCCGTGCTCGCGCGGCCCCGCGAGGGCCGCGCCGCGAGGGACGACTCGCGCCACGTGTCGACGAAGAGGAACTCGGAGAGGCGCGCGAGCGCGGACCGGCGCTTGCCCGGCGTCGACTCGGACGGCTTCGGCGCGAGCTCGGACCAGTCGAGCCGGAGGACGCCCTCGAGGACGCAGCCGAGGTCCGACGACCCTCGCGTGAGCCGGACCTCGAAGGGCCCCGGCACCAGGGGCACCAATGCGTAGGCGGCGCCGTCGGCCTCGGAGCCCGCGGACGTCTCCGCGTCCGCCGTCTCCAAGCGCAAGAGGCAGTGGCGCGCGAGGCACCGGCGGACGTCGTCGGCCGTGACGGCGACGCCCCGGTCGGCCCAGGGCGCGCGCGCGACGTCGATGGCGGGCGCCCCCGCGGCGTCCAACGCCTCCGCGAGGCCCGCGAGGTGGCGGTCGGCCACGTCCGGGTCCTCCCAGGGCAGCGGGAAGACCATGGACGCGCGCGCGAGCCGGGAGACGTCCAGCTCCAGGTCGGGCGCCGCCGCGTGGCGGCCCGGGTCGATCTGCGCGGCGCCCAGCGGCGCCGGGCGCACGTGGAGGTGGGACGCGGCGACGCGGCACCGCTCGG